>NW_026282894.1:35000-49801 GCF_023373465.1 Oncorhynchus keta
AGAGGGGTGGATGTCCCGGCCAGAGGGGTGGATGTCCCGGGCCAGAGGGGTGGATGTCCCGGGCCAGAGAGGGTGGGATGTCCCGGCCAGAGGTGGATGTCCCGGCCAGAGGGGTGGATGTCCCGGGCCAGAGGGGTGGATGTCCCGGGCCAGAGGGGTGGATGTCCCGGGCCAGAGGGGTGCCAACATCACAATGTGTGCTGCAATATCCTCTGTTGGATTGCTGTTACACAACCCGCTAATTGGGCCGTGCAACACCGGCGTCTCCTTCATTCCTGGAGGACCTCTATGAAAGGGTTGGGCCGCATAAACACCGAGCGGTCTCATCTCCCACGATTCCTGGAGGACAGGCCTATGAAAGGGTTGAGGCCGTACAACACCGTATGGGTCTCCTTACATTCCTGGAGGACCTCTATGAAAGGGTTGGGCCGTCACAACACACAGAGCGTGCTCCTTACATTCCTTGAATCACAGGGCGGTACCAGTCACACTGGAAGGGTTGCAGTCACAGGGTGACGGAAAGGGTCACGCAGTCACAGAGCAATGCAGTCACAACGTTTTACGCAGTAATTGTATGGTCACAGACGTGGCATTTCACCAGTCCGTGCAGTCACAGAGCGGTATGCAGTCACAGGAGCGGTATGCAGTCACAGAGCGGTATGGTATGCAGTCACAGGGCGGTACGCAGTCACAGAGCGGTATGCAGTCACAGGGCGGTATGCAGTCACAGAGTGGTATGCAGTCACAGAGCGGTATGAAGTCACAGAGCGGTATGCAGTCACAGAGCGGTATGCAGTCACAGGGTGTACGCCAGTCACGAGCGGATGCAGTCACGCAGTCGCAGGCAGGCGGTATGCGCGCCACAGAGCCGTATCACAGAGCGGTATGCAGTCACAGTCACAGCGGTATGCAGTCACAGGGCGGTATGCAGTCACAGAGCGGTATGCAGTCACAGAGCGGTACGCAGTCGCAGGGCGGTATGCCGTCACAGAGCGGTATGCAGTCACAGTCACAGAGATGGGTGGCAGGTATGCAGTCGCAGGGCGGTATGCAGTCACAGGGCGGTATGCAGTCACAGAGCGGTATGCAGTCACAGGGGCGGTATGCAGTCACAGGGCGGTATGCAGCCACAGAGCGGTATGCAGTCGCAGGGCGGTGTGCAGTCACAGAGCGGTATGCAGTCACAGAGCGGTATGCAGTCACAGGGCGGTATGCAGCCACAGAGCGGTATGCAGTCACAGAGCGGTATGCAGTCACAGAGCGGTATGCAGTCACAGGGCGGTATGCAGTCACAGGCGGTATGCAGTCACAGAGCGGTACGCAGTCACAGGGCGGTATGCAGTCAGTCACAGAGCGAGTACGGTATGCAGTCACAGGGCGGTATGCAGTCACAGAGCGGTATGCAGTCACAGAGCGGTATGCAGTCACAGAGCGGTATGCAGTCACAGAGCGCATGTACAGATGATGCGCAGTCACAGAGCGGTATGCAGTCACAGAGCGGTATGCAGTCACAGAGCGGTATGCAGCCCATCCCAGACGGGTGTCACTTTTCCTCACGGAGCTGGAAGGTGATGACCACCATCCACATGATCAAACCTATTAGAGCATTTAGCATCATGTCTGATTCGTTCCTGTAAGATAAACTGCAGTGAATTATAAACAGTAGAGAGGTTTCATTCTTGTTTTGTAAAGAAATTTGACAAAAGAAAACATTGTTGTTAGTGGTGTTTAGGTCGTTGTTTTATTGAGTGACAATGAGCAGCTTGTTGGGGGACAACTTTTGCTCGTGTGATGGAAGAATGTGCTGTTTTATTGAGTGACAATGTGCTTGTTGGGGGACAATCTTTGCCGTGTGATGGAAGAATGTGCTGTTTTATTGAGTGACAATGTGTGCTTGTTGGGGGACAACCTTTGCCCGTGTGATGGAAGAATGTGCTGTTTTTGAGACGTGTGTGAAGAGTTTTGGTAGTTTTAGTGCATTTATGGATGTGAAATGAACTACTGTGCCAAGCTGAAAGTCGGTAGGAGAACAGTGTGAAGAGTTTTGAAAAAGTGACCTAAGTATTGGGAAATGGGTCCGAGCGATTGTAAAAAAAAAAAAAATTAAAAAAACTGTAATCATTCTAAATAATACCATAGATTCTGTTTTACAAACATAGTAAAGTTGAATGCAACAAGGGGAAGAGGGGTGTAAAAGGTGACTCTGCCAATCCAACAGACTGTAGGCTAAAGACAACTCATTTACCACTCTGCACCACAGAGTTAGGATGAATGACAAAAACAACTTCTTGATTATCACACGCTGCTATTTGCTGCTGACTCGCAGACGTCACTAATGTGCATCGGGGGACGGATAACGAACCTCTGAAATAGCAAACCTATTTGAATGGAAATACTTCAGGAAGCTTGATTTCCTCCACAAACCACCCTGAAGAGATAATTGAGAACCATTGATTGAGACATCAGTTCTCAATAGACACAAGGCCAAACAATACGTGGAGTCTTCACAAGAGACACCATCACTGGAATGACATGTAATGGCATCACACCACAGATCAGACCGACTGTAATGGCATCACACCACAGATCAGACCCACTGGAATGGCATCACACCACAGATCAGACCGACTGGAATGACATCACACCACAGATCAGACCGACTGAATGACATCACACCACAGATCAGACAAGACTGTAATGGCATCACACCACTGAGATCAGACCGACTGTAATGGCATCACACCACAGATCAACCGACTGGGATGACATCAAACCACAGATCAGACCGACTGGAATGACATCACACCACAGATCAGACCGACTGGAATGACATCACACCACAGATGGACCGACTGGAATGACATCACACCACAGATCAGACAAGACTGGAATGACATCACACCACAGATCAGACCGACTGTAATGGCATCACACCACAGATCAGACAAGACTGGAATGACATCACACCACAGATCAGACCGACTGTAATGGCATCACACCACAGATCAGACCTACTGGAATGACATCACACCACAGATCAGACCGACTGTAATGGCATCACACCACAGATCAGACCACTGTAATGACATCACACCACAGATCAGACCGACTGAATGACATCACACCATTGATCAGACCGACTGTAATGGCATCACACCACAGATCAGACCGACTGTAATGGCATCACACCACAGATCAGACCGACAGGGATGACATCAAACCACAGATCAGACCGACTGGGATGACATCAAACCACAGATCAGACCGACTGGAATGACATCACACCACAGATCAGACCGACTGGAATGACATCACACCACAGATCAGACCGACTGGGATGACATCACACCACAGATCAGACCGACCACTGAATGACATCACACCACAGATAAGACTGACTGGAATGACATCACACCACAGATCAGACCGACTGAATGACATCACACCAGATCAGACCGACTGGAATGACATCACACCACAGATCAGAACAACTGGAATGACATCACACCACAGATCAGACCGACTGGAATGACATCACACCACAGATCAGACCGACTGAATGGCTAATGACATCACACCACAGATCAGACCGACTGGAATGACATCACACAACAGATCAGACCGACTGGAATGACATCACACCACAGATCAGACCGACTGGAATGACATCACACCACAGATCAGACCACTGAATGACATCACACCACAGATCAGACCGACTGGAATGGCATCACACCACAGATCAGACCGACTGGAATGACATCACACCCACAGATCAGACCGACTGGAATGACATCACACCACAGACTGTGACCGACTGGAAATGACATCACACCACAGATCAGACCGACTGAATGACATCACACCACAGATCAGACCGACTGGAATGACATCACACCACAGATCAGACCGACTGGGATGACATCACACCACAGATCAGACCGACTGGAATGACATCACACCACAGATCAGACCGACTGAATGACATCACACCACAGATCAGACCGACTGTAATGACATCACACACCACAGATCAGACTGACTGGAATGACATCACACCACAGATCAGACTGACTGGAATGACATCACACCACAGACTGTGACTGACTGAATGACATGTAATGACATCACACCACAGATCAGACTGACTGGAATGACATCACACCACAGATCAGACTGACTGGAATGACATGTAATGACATCACACCAGATCAGACTGACTGAATGACATCACACCACAGATCAGACCGACTGAAATGACATCACACCACAGATCAGACCGACCACTCAGCATACTAGCCCACTCAGCATACTAGCTCCCTCCCACTCAGCATACTAGCCCACTCAGCATACTAGCTCCTCCCACTCAGCATACTCAGCTCCCCGCCCACTCAGTATACTAGCCACTCAGCATACTAGCTCCCGCCCACCAGCATACTAGCTCCCCGCCCACTCAGCATACTAGCTCCCCGCCCACTCAGCATACTAGCTCCCCGCCCCACTCAGCATACTAGCTCCTCCCACTCAGCATACTAGCTCCATACTCAGCTCCCGCCCACCTCAGCATACTAGCCCCCGCCCACTAAGCATACTAGCTCCCGCCCACTCAGCATATGGCCCCCGCCCACTCAGCATACTAGCTCCCCTCCCACTCAGCATACTAGCTCCCGCCCACCAGTATACTCAGCCACTCAGCATACTAGCCCCGCCCACTCAGCATACTAGCTCCCCGCCCACTCAGCATACTAGCTCCCCGCCCACTCAGCATACTAGCTCCCGCCCACTCAGCAGGCCACTAGCCCCCGCCCACTCAGCATACTAGCCCCCGCCCACTCAGCATACTAGCTCCCCCGCCCTCAGCATACTAGCTCCCGCCCTCAGCATACGCCTAGCTCCCCGCCCCCACTCAGCATACTAGCTCCTCCCACTCAGCATACTAGCCTCGCCCACCAGCATACTAGCCTCGCCCACTCAGCATACTCAGCCCCCGCCCCCAGCATACCAGCCCACTCAGCATACTAGCTCCCCGCCCACTCAGCATACTAGCTCCCTGCCCACTCAGCATACTAGCTCCCTCCCACTCAGCATACTAGCCCCGCCCACTCAGCATACTAGCTCCCCGCCCACTCAGCATACTAGCTCCCGCCACTCAGCATACTAGCTCCCCGTCCACTCAGCATACTAGCCCCGCCCTCCGGCACCAGCTCCCCGCCCCACTCAGCATACTCAGCTCCCCGCCCCACTCAGCATACTAGCCCCGCCCACTCAGCATAATAGCATCCCGCCCACTCAGCATAATAGCATCCCCGCCCACTCAGCATACTAGCATCCGCCCACTCAGCATACTAGCTCCCGCCCACTCAGCATAATAGCATCCCCAGCCCCACTCAGCATACTAGCATCCCCGCCCACTCAGCATACTAGTTCCTCCCACTCAGCATACTAGCTCCCACCAGCTCAGCATACTAGCTCCGCCCACTCAGCATACTAGGTCCCCGCCCACTCAGCATACTAGCTCCCCGCCCACTCAGCATACTAGCATCCCCGCCCACTCAGCATAATAGCATCCCCGCCCCACTCAGCATACTAGCATCCCCGCCCACTCAGCATACTAGCATCCCCGCCCACTCAGCATAATAGCATCCCCCACTCAGCATACTCAGCATCCCCGCCCACTCAGCATAATAGCATCCGCCCACTCAGCATACTAGCCCCCGCCCACCAGCATAATAGCATCCCGCCCACTCAGCATACTAGCATCCCCGCCCCACTCAGCATACTAGTTCCCCTCCCACTCAGCATACTAGCTCCCCACCAACTCAGCATACTAGCTCCCCGCCCCACCAGCATACTAGCTCCTCTCCCACTCAGCATACTAGTTCCCCGCCCACTCAGCATACTAGCTCCCCGTCCACTCAGCATACTAGCTCCTCTCCCACTCAGCATACTAGTTCCCACCACTCAGCATACTAGCTCCCCGCCCCTCAGCATACTAGGTCCCCGCCCACTCAGCATACTAGCTCCCCGCCCACTCAGCATACTAGCTCCCTCTCCCACTCGGCATACCAGCTCCCCGCCCACTCAGCATACTAGCTCCCCGCCCACTCAGCATGCTCAGCTCCCCGCCCACCAGCATACTAGTCCCCCTCCCACTCAGCAGCGCCAGCTCTCTCCCACTCCGGCATACTAGCTCCCCGCCCACTCAGCATACTAGCTCCTCTCCCACTCGGCATACTACAGTCCCCCGCCCACTCAGCATACTAGCTCCCCGCCCCACTCAGCATAATAGCATCCCCGCCCCACTCAGCATACTAGCTCCTCCCACTCAACATACTAGCTCCTCCCACTCAGCATGCCCCTAGCCCACTCAGCATACTAGCTCCTCCCACTCAGCATACTAGCTCCCTCCCACTCAGCATACTAGCTCCTCCCACTCAGCATACTAGCTCCCTCCCACTCAGCATACTAGCTCCCCTCCCACTCAGCATACTAGCCCTCCCACTCAGCATACTAGCTCCCCTCCCACTCAGCATACTAGCTCCTCCCACTCAGCATAATAGCATCCCCGCCCACTCAGCATACTAGCATCCCCGCCCACTCAGCATACTAGTTCCCCGCCCACTCAGCATACTAGCCACTCAGCATACCAGCTCCCGCCCACTCAGCATACTAGCTCCTCCCACTCAGCATACTAGGCCTCTCCCACTCAGCATACTAGCTCCCCTCCACTCAGCATACTAGCTCCTCCACTCAGCATACTAGCTCCTCCCACTCAGCATACTAGCTCCTCCCACTCAGTATACTAGCCACTCAGCATACTAGCTCCCGCCCCACCAGCATACTAGCTCCTCCCACTCAGCATACTAGCTCCTCCCACTCAGCATACTAGCTCCCCTCCCACTCAGCATACTAGCTCCCCATCCACTCAGCATACTAGCTCCCCTCCCACTCAGCATACTATGTCCCCATCCACTCAGCATACTAGCTCCATACTCCCAGCTCCATACTAGCTCCATACTAGCTCCATACTAGCTCCATACTAGCTCCATACTAGCTCCCCGCCCACTCAGTCTGTGTTTTCAGACTTCCTCGTATTTTTTCTTTCTATTCTGAACATATATCAGGGGGGTTATTAAGGGTAATGTGTCTGTCACTCAAAAGGCAATTTTACATGGGAATTAGAATGACTGAAGGGCAATTTTTAATGCTGAGTGCCAAGCAGAGGGGCATCAGGTTCCTTACAAAACTAGCGGTTAAGTGTTTTGGCCACAGAGCCTGAGTGACCAGTACCTGTTCAATTATGCACCTGTGGTCCTGGTAAACATGTGCTGGTAATCAGCCCTAGACTGGCACCAATCAGCATCCTTTGTCTCTCAGCGGGAGAACTCTGATCCCAAACAGCTGCTGCATATCACACAGATAACGTCCTCATCTACCTACGCAAGACACGCACACACATAAATGCATGCACCCACAGACACACACACACACACACACACACACACACACACACACACACACACACACACACACACACACACACACACACACACACACACACACACACACACACACACACACACACACACACGAACACACATAAATGGCATGCACACACACATACACACACTCACACACACACTCACACACACACACACACAGAACAATAAATTGAAGATATGTGCTCAGGAGGAAATCATAGTCTAGTTATACAACCATTCCCTCCTTCCTCCATCCAGTAACATGGTGGGGGAGGAGCTGGTGGGGAGGAGCTGGCTCAATGGTAAATAAAGCTGTGTTTGCTGAGACTTACTGTGTAACCTGCATTTACCCCATGGGTGACAGCATCTGACCACACAATCAATGGGGAGGAAGAGAGCTGAGGGAGAGGTTGAGCACTGGAGGGATTGTGTGTGTGTGTGTGTGTTTGTGTGTGTGTGTGTGTGTGTGTGTGTGTGTGTGTGTGTGTGTGTGTGTGTGTGTGTGTGTGTGTGTGTGTGTGTGTGTGTGTGTGTGTGTGTGTGTGTGTGAGAGGGGTTCAATGTTGGATAAATGAACCAGCATGGTCTGATAACCAGGTTATTGCAGGACTATAATTAAAATGGGAAGGAGGAGGGAGACTGATTCTAACTCAGATCAATGAGATGCATGTTTGCCCCTCCATTCTGTCCAGATAGACTACATCCAGAATGCTTAACCCTTCCATTCTGTCCAGATAGACTACATCCAGAATGCTTACCCCTTCCATTCTGTCCAGATAGACTACTACATCCAGAATGCTTACCTCTCCATTCTGTCAGATAGACTACATCCAGAATGCTTCTACCCCTCCATTCTGTCCAGATAGACTACATCCAGAATGCTTACCCTCCATTCTGTCCAGATAGACTACATCCAGAATGCTTACCCCTCCAATCTGTCCAGATAGACTACATCCAGAATGCTTACCCCTTCCATTCTGTCCAGATAGACTACATCAGAATGCTTACCCCTCCATTCTGTCCAGATAGACTACATCCAGAATGCTTACCTCCATTCTGTCCAGATTTCTTTTCTCTCCAGGAGGACCTGAGCCCTAGGACCATGCCCCAGGACTACCTGACATGATGGCTCCTTGCTGTCCCCAGTCCACCTGACTGTGCTGCTGCTCCAGTTTCAACTGTTCTGCCTTATTATTATTCGACCATGCTGGTCATTTATGAACATTTGAACATCTTGGTCATGTTCTGTTATAATCTCTACCCGGCACAGCCAGAAGAGGACTAGCCACCACATAGCCCGGTTCCTCTCTAGGTTTCTTCCTAGGTTTTTGGCCTTTCTGGGGAGTTTTTCTAGCCACCGTGCTTTTACACCTGCATTGTTTGCTGTTTGGGGTTTTAGGCTGGGTTTCTGTACAGCACTTTGAGATATCAGCTGATGTACGAAGGGCTATATAAATACATTTGATGTGATTTGATTTGAGATAGACTACATCCAGAATGCTTACCCCTCCATTCTGTCCAGATAGACTACATCCAGAATGCTTACCCTTCCATTCTGTCCAGATAGACTACATCCAGAATGCTTACCCCTCCATTCTGTCCAGATAGACTACATCCAGAATGTTTACCTCTCCATTCTGTCCAGATAGATTTAAATCAGAATGCTTAACCCTTCCATTCTGTCCAGATAGACTACATCCAGAATGCTTACCCCTCCATTCTGTCCCGAGATAAACTACATCCAATGCTTACCCCTTCCATTCTGTCCAGATAGACTACATCCAGCTTACCCCTCCATTCTGTCCAGATAGACTACATCCAGAATGCTTACCCCTCCATTCTGTCCAGATAGATGCTTACCTGTCCATTCCAGATAGACTACATCCAGAAATGTTTCCTTCCATTCTGTCCAGATAGACTACATCCAGAATGCTTACCCCTCCATTCTGTCCAGATGGACTACATCCAGAATGCTTACCCCTCCATTCTGTCCAGATAGACTACATCCAGAATGTTTTCCTCTCCATTCTGTCCAGATAGACTACATCCAGAATGCTTACCCAGAATGCTTACCCTCCATTCTGTCCAGATAGACATCAGAATGCTTACCCCTCCATTCTGTCCAGATGCTACATCCAGATGTACCCCTCCAGAATGCTTACCCCCTCCATTCTGTCAGATAGACTACATCCAGATGCTTACCCCTCCATTCTGTCAGATAGACTACATCCAGAATGCTTACCCCTCCATTCTGTCCAGATAGACTACATCCAGAATGTAACCCTTCCATTCTCCAGATAGACTACATCAGAATGCTTACCTCCATTCTTCAGATAGACTACATCCAGAATGCTTACCTCTCCATTCTGTCAGATAGACTACATGATGCTTACCCCTCCATTCTGTCCAGATAGACTACCAGTGCTTACCTCTCCATTCTGTCAGATTTCTTTCTCTCTCTCTCGGAGGACCTGAGCCCTAGGACCGTGCCCCAGGACTACCTGACATGATGGCTCCTTGCTGTCCCCAGTCCACATGACTGTGCTGCTGCTCCAGTTTCAACTGTTCTGCCTTATTATTATTCGACCATGCTGGTCATTTATGAACATTTGAACATCTTGGTCATGTTCTGTTATAATCTACCCGGCACAGCCAGAAGAGGACTGGCCACCCCACATAGCCCGGTTCCTCTCTAGGTTTCTTCCTAGGTTTTGGCCTTTCTAGGGAGTTTTTCTAGCCACCATGCTTTTACACCTGCATTGTTTGCTGTTTGGGGTTTTTAGGCTGGGTTTCTGTATAGCACTTTGAGATGGCCCAGCTGATGTACGAAGGGCTATATAAATAAATTTGATTTGATTTGAGATAGACTACATCCAAAATGCTTACCCCTTCCATTCTGTCCAGATAGATTACATCCAGATGCTTACCCCTCCATTCTGTCCAGATAGACTACATCCAGAATGTTTACCTCTCCATTCTGTCCAGATAGACTACATCCAGAATGCACATTTCCATTCTGTTAACCCTTCCATTCTGTCCAGATAGACTACATCAGATGTTTACCCTTCATTCTGTCCAGATAGACTACATCCAGAATGTTTAACCCTTCCATTCTGTCCAGATAGACTACATCCAGAATGTTTACCCCTCCATTCTGTCCAGATAGATACTACATCCAGAATGCCCCTCCATTCTGTCCAGATAGACTACATCCAGAATGCTTACCCCTTCATTCTGTCCAGATAGACTACATCCAGAATGCTTACCCCTCCAATCTGTCCAGATAGACTACATCCAGAATGCTTACCCCTCCATTCTGTCCAGATAGACTACATCCAGAATGCTTCCTCTCCATTCTGTCCAGATAGACTACATCCAGAATGTTTACCCTTCCATTCTGTCCAGATAGACTACATCCAGAATGCTTACCCCTCCAATCTGTCCAGATAGACTACATCCAGAATGCTTACCCCTTCCATTCTGTCAGATAGACTACATCCAGAATGCTTACCCTTCCCATTCTGTCCAGATAGACTACATCCAGAATGCTTGCCCCTCCATTCTGTCCAGATAGACTACATCCAGAATGCTTACCTCCATTCTGTCCAGATTTCTTTCTCTCTCTCTCGGAGGACCCTGAGCCTAGGACCGTGCCCCAGGACTACCTGACATGATGGCTCCTTGCTTGTCCCCAGTCCACCTGACTGTGCTGCTGCTCCAGTTTCAACTGTTCTGCCTTATTATTATTCGACCATGCTGGTCATTTATGAACATTTGAACATCTTGGTCATGTTCTGTTATAATCTCTGCAGCAGCCAGAAGAGGACTGGCCACCCCTCTAGCCGGTTCCTCTCTAGGTTTCTTCTAGGTTTTGGCCTTTCTGGGGAGTTTTTCCTAGCCACCATGCTTTGCTGGGTTTCTGTACAGCACTTTGAGATATCAGCTGATGTACGAAGGGCTATAAATAAATTTGATTTGATTTGAGATAGACTACATCCAAAATGCTTACCCCTTCCATTCTGTCCAGATAGCTACATCCAGAATGCTTACCCCTCCATTCTGTCCAGATAGACTACATCCAGAATGTTTTACCTCTCCATTCTGTCAGATAGACTACATCCAGAATGCTTAACCCTTCCATTTCTGTCCAGATAGACTACATCAGAATGCTTGCCCCTCCATTCTGTCCAGATAAACTACATCAGAATGCTTACCCTTCCATTTCTGTCCAGATAAACTACATCCAGAATGCTTGCACTTCCATTCTGTCCAGATAGACTACATCCAGGAGATGTTTACCCCTCCATTCTGTCAGATAGACTACATCCAGAATGTTTAACCCTTCCATTCTGTCCAGATAGACTACATCCAGAATGTTTACCCCTCCATTCTGTCCAGATAGACTACATCCAGAATGTACCCCTCCATTCTGTCCAGATAGACTACATCCAGAGATGCTTGCCCCTCCATTCTGTCCAGATAGACTACATCAGAATGCTTACCCCTCCATTCCGTCAGATGAATACATCCAGAATGTACCCCTCCATTCTGTCCAGATAGACTACATCCAGAATGCTTACCCCTCCATCCTGTCCAGATAGACTACATCCAGAATGCTTACCCCTCCATTCTGTCCCAGATGAACTACATCCAGAATGCTTACCCCTCCATTCTGTCCAGAAAGACCTTCATCCAGAATGCTTACCCCTCCATTCTGTCCAGATGAGACTACACCCAGGTCTTACCTCTCCATTCTGTCCAGATAGACTACATCAGAATGTTTAACCCTTCCATTCTGTCCAGATAGACTACATCCAGAATGTTTACCTCCCGTTCTGTCCAGATAGACTACATCCAAAATGCTTACCCCTTCCATTCTGTCCAGATAGACTACATCAGAATGCTTACCCCTCCATTCTGTCCAGATAGACTACATCAGAATGTTTACCTCTCCATTCTGTCCAGATAGACTACATCCAGAATGCTTAACCCTTCCATTCTGTCCAGATAGACTACATCCAGAATGCTTACCCCTCCATTCTGTCAGATAAACTACATCCAGAATGCTTACCCCTTCATTCTGTCCAGATAAACTACATCCAGACCCCTCCATTCTGTCCCAGATTACACCAGAATGTTTACCCCTCCATTCTGTCCAGATAGACTACATCCAGAATGTTTAACCCTTCCATTCTGTCCAGATAGACTACATCCAGAATGTTTTACCCCTCCATTCTGTCCAGATAGACTACTACTTACCCCTCCATTCTGAATCAGACTACATCCAGAATGCTTACCCCTCCATTCCAGATAGACTACCAGGAAATGCTTACCCCTCCATTCCGTCCAGATAGACTTCTGCTTACCCCTCCATTCCAGATAGACTACATCCAGAATGCTTACCCCTCCATCCTGTCAGATAGACTACATCCAGGGTCTTACCCCTCCATTCTGTCCAGATAGACTACATCCAGAATGCTTACCCCTCCATTCTGTCCAGAAAGACTACATCAGCTTACCCCTCCATTCTGTCAGATAGACTACACCCAGAGATGCTTACCTCTCCATTCTGTCCAGATAGACTACATCCAGAATGTTTACCTCTCCATTCTGTCCAGATAGACTACATCCAGAATGCTTACCCCTCCATTCTGTCCAGATAGACTACATCCCAGAATGCTTACCCCTCCATTCTGTCCAGATAGACTACATCCAGAATGTTTTCCTCCATTCTGTCCAGATAGACTACATCCAGAATGCTTGCCCTCCATTCTGTCCAGACTGCATGCTTACCCCTCCATTCTGTCCAGATATCTACATCCAGAATGCCTCCCCTCCATTCTGTCCAGATAGATTACATCCAGAATGCTTACCCCTCCATTCTGTCCAGATAGACTACATCCAGAATGCTTACCTTCCATTCTGTCCAGATAGACTACATCCAGAATGTTTTCCTCTCCATTCTGTCCAGATGGACTACATCCAGAATGCTTACCCCTCCATTCTGTCCAGATAGACTACATCAGGATACTTACCCTCCATTCTGTCCAGATAGACTACATCCAGAATGCTTACCCGCCATTCTGTCCAGATAGACTACATCCAGAATGTTTACCCTCCATTCTGTCCAGATAGAATACATCCAGAATGCTTACCTCCATCCTGTCCAGATAGACTACACCCAGAATGCTTAACCTTCCATTCTGTCCAGATAGACTACATCCAGAATGCTTACCTCCATTCTGTCCAGATAGACTACATCCAGAATGCTTACCTCCATTCTGTCCAGATAGACTACATCCAGAATGTTTACCCCTCCATTCTGTCCAGATAGACGACACATCCAGAATGTTTTCCCCTCCATTCTGTCCAGATAACCTTTGACTACATCCAGAATGCTTTCCCTCCATCTGTCCAGATAACCTTTGACTACATCCAGAATGCTTTCCCCTCCATTCTGTCCAGATAGACTACATCCAGAATGCTTACCCCTCCATTCTGTCCAGATAGACTACATCCAGAATGCTTACCCCTCCATTCTGTCCAGATAGACTACATCCAGAATGTTTTCCTCTCCATTCTGTCCAGATAGACTACATCCAAGAATGCTTACCCCTCCATTCTGTCCAGATAGACTACATCAGAATGCTTACCCCTCCATTCTGTCCTGATAGACTACATCCAGAATGCCTCCCCCTCCATTCTGTCCAGATAGACTACATCCATAATGCTTACCCCTCCATTCTGTCCAGATAGACTACATCCAGAATGCTTACCCCTCCATTCTGTCCAGATAGACTACATCCAGAATGTTTTCCTCTCCATTCTGTCCAGATAGACTACATCAGAATACTTACCCCTCCATTCTGTCCAGATAGACTACATCCAGAATGCTTACCCCTCCATTCTGTCCAGATAGACTACATCCAGAGATGCTTACCCCTCCATTCTGTCCAAGATAGGCTACATCCAGAATGTTTACCCCTCCATTCTGTCCAGATAGACTACATCCAGAGATGCTTACCCCTCCATTCTGTCCAGATAGACTACACCCAGAATGCTTAACCCTTCCATTCTGTCCAGATAGACTACATCCAGAATGCTTACCCCTCCATTCTGTCCAGATAGACTACATCCAGAATGCTTACCCCTCCATTCTGTCCAGATAGACTACATCCAGAATGTTTACCCCTCCATTCTGTCCAGATAGACTACATCCAGAATGTTTTCCCTCCATTCTGTCCAGATAACCTTTGACTACATCCCAGGATAAGTTCCCCTCCATCTGTCCAGATAACCTTTGACTACATCCAGAATGCT
>NW_026282895.1:2500-11287 GCF_023373465.1 Oncorhynchus keta
TACAATATCACACACACACACACACACACACACACACACACACACACACACACACACACACACACACACACACACACACACACACACACACACACACACACACACACAATAACACACACACACACACACACACACACACACACACACACACACACACACACACACACACACACACACACACACACACACACACACACACACACACACATAATATCACACACACACACACAGTATCAAACACACACAATATCACACACACACAATATCACACACACAATATCACACACACACAATATCACACTCACACACAATATCACACACATAATATCACACACACACACACAGTATCAAACACACACAATATCACACACACACACAATATCACACGCACACACAATATCACACTCACACACAATATCACACACACACAATATCACACTCACACAATATCACACACACATAATATCACACCCACATAATATACCACATACACAATCAGAAAGGGACATTCTGCCCAGAGGCGACTGTCCCTGAGATCAGATGTTGAATATCCCACGATAAAGTCCATTTGACTCTGAGAAAGGCCACATGGCATCTTTGGATAACCTCTCAGTTAAACATCTTTACTACAGTTTTTTACAATCAATCAATCTTCCCACCAATTTCTCAAACCTCAAAACGGTCATGACTTGTAACTGTCCAACATTCATTTAGATCACACACACACAAGACACCAATAGTTGTACTGTGTAGTTGTTCATACAATCATTAAATATTGTATTGTCAAATAATTCACATCTTCACTAACTTTACCACAAACACTTAGACACTCACACACAATATCACACACACACAATATCACACACACAATATCACACACACACAATATCACACACACAATATCACTCACACACAATATCACACACACACAATATCACACACACAATATCACACACACACAATATCACACACACAATATCACACACACACAATATCACCCACACACAATATCACACACACAATATCACCCACACACAAGACACCACTAGTTTTACTGTGTAGTTGTTCATACAATCATTAAATATTGTAGTACAACATTGGTTCATTTAAATCAAAGCAATAATTATTTGCTACAAAAAAAGAAAAAAACTACTGTAAAACATCACTGCAGTGTTCCTCATCGTTAGTTAAATAAAGTCCACCTGTGTGCAATCTGTGTCACATGATCTGTCACATGATCTCAGTATATATACACACCTGTTCTAAAAGCCCCCAGAGTCTGCAACACCACTAATCAATGGGCACCACTAAGCAAGTGACACTATGAAGAACAAAGAGCTCTCCAAACAGGTCAGGGACAAAGTTGTGGAGAAGTACAGATCAGGGTTGGATAATAATAAATATCCGAAACTTTGAACATCCCACGAGCACCATTAAATCATTATTAAAACAGAAAGAATATGGCACGAGAGGGCCGCCCACCAACACTCACAGGCCAGGCAAGGAGGGCATTACTCAGAGAGGCAACAAAGAGAGAGGGCCGCCCACCAAAACTCACAGGCCAGGAGGGCATTACTCAGAGAGGCAACAAAGAGAGAGGGCCGCCCACCAAAACTCACAGGCCAGGAGGGCATTACTCAGAGAGGCAACAAAGAGAGAGGGCCGCCCACCAACACTCACAGGCCAGGAGGGCATTACTCAGAGAGGCAACAAAGAGAGAGGGCCGCCCACCAAAACTCACAGGCCAGGAGGGCATTACTCAGAGAGGCAACAAAGAGAGAGGGCCGCCCACCAACACTCACAGGCAAGGAGGGCATTACTCAGAGAGGCAACAAAGAGAGAGGGCCGCCCACCAACACTCACAGGCCAGGCAAGGAGGGCATTACTCAGAGAGGCAACAAAGAGAGAGGGCCGCCCACCAAAACTCACAGGCCAGGAGGGCATTACTCAGAGAGGCAACAAAGAGAGAGGGCCGCCCACCAACACTCACAGGCCAGGCAAGGAGGGCATTACGCAGAGAGGCAACAAAGAGAGAGGGCCGCCCACCAAAACTCACAGGCCAGGCAAGGAGGGCATTACTCAGAGAGGCAACAAAGAGAGAGGGCCGCCCACCAACACTCACAGGCCAGGCAAGGAGGGCATTACTCAGAGAGGCAACAAAGAGAGAGGGCCGCCCACCAAAACTCACAGGCCAGGAGGGCATTACTCAGAGAGGCAACAAAGAGAGAGGGCCGCCCACCAAAACTCACAGGCCAGGCAAGGAGGGCATTACTCAGAGAGGCAACAAAGAGAGAGGGCCACCCACCAACACTCACAGGCCAGGCAAGGAGGGCATTACTCAGAGAGGCAACAAAGAGAGAGGGCCGCCCACCAACACTCACAGGCCAGGAGGGCATTACTCAGAGAGGCAACAAAGAGAGAGGGCCGCCCACCAAAACTCACAGGCCAGGCAAGGAGGGCATTACTCAGAGAGGCAACAAAAGAGAGAGGGCCGCCCACCAACACTCACAGGCCAGGAGGGCATTACTCAGAGAGGCAACAAAGAGAGGGCCGCCCACCAACACTCACAGGCCAGGAGGGCATTACTCAGAGAGGCAACAAAGAGAGGGCCGCCCACCAACACTCACAGGCCAGGAGGGCATTACTCAGAGAGGCAACAAAGAGAGGGCCGCCCACCAACACTCACAGGCAAGGAGGGCATTACTCAGAGAGGCAACAAAGAGAGAGGGCCGCCCACCAACACTCACAGGCCAGGAGGGCATTACTCAGAGAGGCAACAAAGAGAGAGGGCCGCCCACCAACACTCACAGGCCAGGAGGGCATTACTCAGAGAGGCAACAAAGAGAGAGGGCCGCCCACCAACACTCACAGGCCAGGAGGGCATTACTCAGAGAGGCAACAAAGAGAGAGGGCCGCCCACCAACACTCACAGGCAAGGAGGGCATTACTCAGAGAGGCAACAAAGAGAGAGGGCCGCCCACCAACACTCACAGGCCAGGAGGGCATTACTCAGAGAGGCAACAAAGAGAGAGGGCCGCCCACCAACACTCACAGGCCAGGAGGGCATTACTCAGAGAGGCAACAAAGAGAGAGGGCCGCCCACCAACACTCACAGGCCAGGGGGCATTACTCAGAGAGGCAACAAAGAGAGAGGGCCGCCCACCAACACTCACAGGCCAGGAGGGCATTACTCAGAGAGGCAACAAAGAGAGAGGGCCGCCCACCAACACTCACAGGCAAGGAGGGCATTACTCAGAGAGGCAACAAAAGAGAGGGCCGCCCACCAACACTCACAGGCCAGGAGGGCATTACTCAGAGAGGCAACAAAGAGAGAGGGCCGCCCACCAACACTCACAGGCCAGGGGGCATTACTCAGAGAGGCAACAAAGAGAGAGGGCCGCCCACCAACACTCACAGGCCAGGAGGGCATTACTCAGAGAGGCAACAAAGAGAGAGGGCCGCCCACCAAAACTCACAGGCCAGGCAAGGAGGGCATTACTCAGAGAGGCAACAAAGAGAGAGGGCCGCCACCAACACTCACAGGCCAGGAGGGCATTACTCAGAGAGGCAACAAAGAGAGAGGGCCGCCCACCAAAACTCACAGGCCAGGAGGGCATTACTCAGAGAGGCAACAAAGAGAGAGGGCCGCCCACCAAAACTCACAGGCAAGGAGGGCATTACTCAGAGAGGCAACAAAGAGAGAGGGCCGCCCACCAAAACTCACAGGCCAGGAGGGCATTACTCAGAGAGGCAACAAAGAGAGAGGGCCGCCCACCAAAACTCACAGGCCAGGCAAGGAGGGCATTACTCAGAGAGGCAACAAAGAGAGAGGGCCGCCCACCAAAACTCACAGGCCAGGAGGGCATTACTCAGAGAGGCAACAAAGAGAGAGGGCCACCCACCAACACTCACAGGCCAGGAGGGCATTACTCAGAGAGGCAACAAAGAGAGAGGGCCGCCCACCAACACTCACAGGCCAGGAGGGCATTACTCAGAGAGGCAACAAAGAGAGAGGGCCGCCCACCAAAACTCACAGGCCAGGAGGGCATTACTCAGAGAGGCAACAAAGAGAGAGGGCCGCCCACCAAAACTCACAGGCCAGGGGGCATTACTCAGAGAGGCAACAAAAAGAGAGGGCCGCCCACCAACACTCACAGACAAGGAGGGCATTACTCAGAGAGGCAACAAAGAGAGAGGGCCGCCCACCAACACTCACAGACAAGGAGGGCATTACTCAGAGAGGCAACAAAAGAGAGGGCCGCCCACCAACACTCACAGACAAGGAGGGCATTACTCAGAGAGGCAACAAAGAGAGAGGGCCGCCCACCAAAACTCACAGGCCAGGCAAGGAGGGCATTACTCAGAGAGGCAACAAAGAGAGAGGGCCGCCCACCAAAACTCACAGGCCAGGCAAGGAGGGCATTACTCAGAGAGGCAACAAAGAGAGAGGGCCGCCCACCAACACTCACAGACAAGGAGGGCATTACTCAGAGAGGCAACAAAGAGAGAGGGCCGCCCACCAACACTCACAGACAAGGAGGGCATTACTCAGAGAGGCAACAAAGAGAGAGGGCCGCCCACCAACACTCACAGACAAGGAGGGCATTACTCAGAGAGGCAACAAAGAGAGAGGGCCGCCCACCAACACTCACAGACAAGGAGGGCATTACTCAGAGAGGCAACAAAGAGAGAGGGCCGCCCACCAACACTACAGACAAGGAGGGCATTACTCAGAGAGGCAACAAAAGAGAGAGGGCCGCCCACCAACACTCACAGACAAGGAGGGCATTACTCAGAGAGGCAACAAAGAGAGGGCCGCCCACCAAAACTCACAGGCCAGGCAAGGAGGGCATTACTCAGAGAGGCAACAAAAGAGAGGGCCGCCCACCAAAACTCACAGGCCAGGCAAGGAGGGCATTACTCAGAGAGGCAACAAAGAGAGAGGGCCGCCCACCAACACTCACAGGCCAGGAGGGCATTACTCAGAGAGGCAACAAAGAGAGAGGGCCGCCCACCAAAACTCACAGGCCAGGCAAGGAGGGCATTACTCAGAGAGGCAACAAAGAGAGAGGGCCACCCACCAAAACTCACAGGCCAGGAGGGCATTACTCAGAGAGGCAACAAAGAGAGAGGGCCGCCCACCAAAACTCACAGGCCAGGCAAGGAGGGCATTACTCAGAGAGGCAACAAAGAGAGAGGGCCGCCCACCAAAACTCACAGGCCAGGAGGGCATTACTCAGAGAGGCAACAAAGAGAGAGGGCCGCCCACCAAAACTCACAGGCCAGGCAAGGAGGGCATTACTCAGAGAGGCAACAAAGAGAGAGGGCCGCCCACCAAAACTCACAGGCAAGGAGGGCATTACTCAGAGAGGCAACAAAGAGAGAGGGCCGCCCACCAACACTCACAGGCCAGGAGGGAATTACTCAGAGAGGCAACAAAGAGAGAGGGCCGCCCACCAAAACTCACAGGCCAGGAGGGCATTACTCAGAGAGGCAACAAAGAGAGAGGGCCGCCCACCAACACTCACAGGCCAGGAGGGCATTACTCAGAGAGGCAACAAAGAGAGAGGGCCGCCCACCAAAACTCACAGGCCAGGAGGGCATTACTCAGAGAGGCAACAAAGAGAGAGGGCCGCCCACCAAAACTCACAGGCCAGGAGGGCATTACTCAGAGAGGCAACAAAGAGAGAGGGCCGCCCACCAAAACTCACAGGCAAGGAGGGCATTACTCAGAGAGGCAACAAAGAGAGAGGGCCGCCCACCAACACTCACAGGCCAGGAGGGCATTACTCAGAGAGGCAACAAAGAGAGGGCCGCCCACCAACACTCACAGGCCAGGAGGGCATTACTCAGAGAGGCAACAAAGAGAGAGGGCCGCCCACCAAAACTCACAGGCCAGGAGGGCATTACTCAGAGAGGCAACAAAGAGAGAGGGCCGCCCACCAACACTCACAGGCCAGGGGGCATTACTCAGAGAGGCAACAAAGAGAGAGGGCCGCCCACCAAAACTCACAGGCCAGGAGGGCATTACTCAGAGAGGCAACAAAAGAGAGGGCCGCCCACCAACACTCACAGGCCAGGGGGCATTACTCAGAGAGGCAACAAAGAGAGAGGGCCGCCCACCAAAACTCACAGGCCAGGAGGGCATTACTCAGAGAGGCAACAAAGAGAGAGGGCCGCCCACCAACACTCACAGGCCAGGAGGGCATTACTCAGAGAGGCAACAAAGAGAGAGGGCCGCCCACCAAAACTCACAGGCCAGGCAAGGAGGGCATTACTCAGAGAGGCAACAAAGAGAGAGGGCCGCCCACCAACACTCACAGGCCATCGGGGCATTACTCAGAGAGGCAACAAAGAGAGAGGGCCGCCCACCAACACTCACAGGCCAGGCAAGGAGGGCATTACTCAGAGAGGCAACAAAGAGAGAGGGCCGCCCACCAAAACTCACAGGCCAGGCAAGGAGGGCATTACTCAGAGAGGCAACAAAGAGAGAGGGCCGCCCACCAACACTCACAGGCCAGGGGGCATTACTCAGAGAGGCAACAAAGAGAGAGGGCCGCCCACCAACACTCACAGGCCAGGAGGGCATTACTCAGAGAGGCAACAAAGAGAGAGGGCCGCCCACCAACACTCACAGGCCAGGAGGGCATTACTCAGAGAGGCAACAAAGAGAGAGGGCCACCCACCAACACTCACAGGCCAGGGGGCATTACTCAGAGAGGCAACAAAGAGAGAGGGCCGCCCACCAACACTCACAGGCCAGGAGGGCATTACTCAGAGAGGCAACAAAGAGAGAGGGCCACCCACCAACACTCACAGGCCAGGGGGCATTACTCAGAGAGGCAACAAAGAGAGAGGGCCGCCCACCAACACTCACAGGCCAGGAGGGCATTACTCAGAGAGGCAACAAAGAGAGAGGGCCGCCCACCAACACTCACAGGCCAGGAGGGCATTACTCAGAGAGGCAACAAAGAGAGAGGGCCGCCCACCAACACTCACAGGCCAGGCAAGGAGGGCATTACTCAGAGAGGCAACAAAGAGAGAGGGCCGCCCACCAACACTCACAGGCCAGGCAAGGAGGGCATTACTCAGAGAGGCAACAAAGAGACCAAAGATAACCCTGAAGGAACTGCAAAGCTCCACAGTGGAGATTGGAGTATCTGTCCATAGGACCACTTCAAGCCGTACACTCCACAGAGCTGGGCTTTACGGAAGAGTGGCCAGAAAAGAATAAGGAACCATGTTTGTTGTTTGCCAAAAGGCATGTGGGAGACTCCCCAAACAAATGAAAGAAGGTACTCAAAGCTCAAATTAATTGATCCTTTTGGCAATCAAGGACAACGCTATGTCTGGCGCAAACCCAACACCTCTCACCTCTACCCTCACCACCTGTGGGCGGCCCGTCAGGAAGTCCAGGATCCAGTAGCAGAGGAAGGTGTTTAGTGCCAGTGTCCTTAGCTTAGCTTTGAGGGCACTATGGTGTTGAATTCTCACACAGTTGCAGTCGGAAGTTTACATGCACTTTAGCCAAAAACATGTAAAAATGTTTTTTTTTTTCACAATTCCTGCGATTTAATCCTAGTAAAAATTCCCTGTCTTAGGTCAGTTAGGATCACCACTTAATTTTAAGAATGTGAAATGTCAGAATAATAGTAGAGAAAATGAAAATGAAAATGATTTCTTTCAGCTTTTATTTCTTTCATCACCTTCCCAGGGGGTCAGAACATTACATACACTGAATTAGGATTTGGTAGCATGGCCTTTAAATAGTTTAACTTGGGTCAAACGTTTCGGGTAGCCTTCCACAAGCTTCCCAGAATAGATTGGGGGAATTCTGGCCCATTCCTCCTGACAGAGCTGGTGTAACTGAGGCAGGTTTGTAGGCCTCCTGACAGAGCTGGTGTAACTGAGGCAGGTTAGTAGGCCTCCTGACAGAGCTGGTGTAACTGAGGCAGGTTAGTAGGCCTCCTGACAGAGCTGGTGTAACTGAGGCAGGTTAGTAGGCCTCCTGACAGAGCTGGTGTAACTGAGGCAGGTTTGTAGGCCTCCTGACAGAGCTGTTGTAACTGAGGCAGGTTTGTAGGCCTCCTGACAGAGCTGGTGTAACAGAGGCAGGTTTGTAGGCCTCTTGACAGAGCTGGTGTAACAGAGGCAGGTTTGTAGGCCTCCTGACAGAGCTGGTGTAACAGAGGCAGGTTTGTAGGCCTCCTGACAGAGCTGGTGTAACAGAGGCAGGTTTGTAGGCCTCCTGACAGAGCTGGTGTAACTGAGGCAGGTTTGTAGGCCTCCTGACAGAGCTGGTGTAACTGAGGCAGGTTTGTATGCCTCCTGACAGAGCTGGTGTAACTGAGGCAGGTTTGTAGGCCTCCTGACAGAGCTGGTGTAACTGAGTCAGGTTTGTAGGCCTCCTGACAGAGCTGGTGTAACAGAGGCAGGTTTGTAGGCCTCCTGACAGAGCTGGTGTAACTGAGGCAGGTTTGTAGGCCTCCTGACAGAGCTGGTGTAACTGAGGCAGGTTTGTAGGCCTCCTGACAAAGCTGGTGTAACTGAGGCAGGTTTGTAGGCCTCCTGACAGAGCTGGTGTAACTGAGGCAGGTTTGTAGGCCTCCTGACAGAGCTGATGTAACAGAGGCAGGTTTGTAGGCCTCCTGACAGAGCTGGTGTAACAGAGGCAGGTTTGTAGGCCTCCTGACAGAGCTGGTGTAACTGAGGCAGGTTTGTAGGCCTCCTGACAGAGCTGGTGTAACTGAGGCAGGTTTGTAGGCCTCCTGACAGAGCTGGGGGTAG
>NW_026282896.1:0-26347 GCF_023373465.1 Oncorhynchus keta
TTTCTGGAAGGCTGGGACCCAGTCTAATGCTGTGATGTGACAGAACGGAGGAACTGAATAGATATGGTCAGAGACATGCGAACTGGTTTACAGCAGGATCACGTCAAACATAGAACAAGCTGTTTTAAACCCTGGTTCAACTCTGTGCAAAGACCGTCAACAAGGAAGATTTATTTGAGATATTTACATGCCAAAAAAGCTATAGCAGCCAGTAAGACCAGATCCAAGATGACTGGGGGAGGCAACCAGGCAAGAAGTGGTCATGCGGCGTGACGATGAGTGAGAGAGAGGCCCTCGTGATAAACATTCTATTCATGGGCCTCTCAAAAGACTCTTCTTCCTCTTTATCAGTCTTCAGTCGTGGTCATGGACCCGTTTAGCGTGTATTATAAAGTGACAGGGTGTGTGTGTGTGTGTGCGCGCGCGCGTGTAAGAGAGGCCATCAAGGTCTAAATATTATCGCGGGTTGATGATAAGGAGTACTAGTAATTATCAGTCACAAAGGCCTGTCTGATGACAACCCTGTAGTCTTTCCCCTCTCTTGGCCCAGTCAATACTAAGACAGATGGTGTCATATTATTATTATTATTATTATTATTATTATTATTATTATTATTATTATTATTATTATTATTATTATTATTATTATTATTATTATTATTATTATTATTATTATTATTATTATTATTATTATTATGTGTTCAATGGTGATGGAGTGGACAACCCTATCTAGGGGTAATTCATTATGGGCTTCGTTTAGTGGTTTACGTTTGAACCTTGAAGGAGGTTGGGGTTTTTGTGTGGAGTGTGAAGTGTCTTTTATTGGGGCTATTTCTCAATTCATGTCGTTAGCCTACTCCCTCTCCTTGCCTCCTTACGTTGGAGAAGGTCAAGAAGGAGGGACATTCTTTCTCCTTCAGATTGAGAAGGATGCAATGAATCACAGAAAGATGAATTGAGACACAGATAAGAGTAGGAGCGCAGGTTGAGAGGCAGAGATTTGACCCCATCTAGGTCTTATCTGGTGCTTTATAATTTGACCCTTTGACCCCTCCACATAACTGTGTGGCTACTGTACAACATCTGCATTAATAATAAACCATTATCTTTCATTACCTCGTCTCTATTCTTTTAATAGGTTATATTGTCCCTCTGCAGTGGGCTGTATCCCTCTTCTCCTATTCTTTTAACTAGGTTATAGTCCCTCTCAGTGGGCTGTATCACCTCGTCTCTATTCTTTTAACTAGGTTATATTGTCCCTCTGCAGTGGGCTGTATCACCTCTTCTCCTATTATTTTAACTAGGTTATATTGTCCCTCTGCAGTGGGCTGTATCCCCTCTTCTCCTATTCTTTAACTGATTGTCCCTCTGCAGTGGGCTGTATCACCTCGTCTCCTATTCTTTTAATAGGTTATATTGTCCCTCTGACATCACCTCGTCTCTATTCTTTTAACGAGGATGATGTAGTAGTAGTGTAGTAGTAGTTATATTGTCCCTCTGATTGGTCTGTATCCCCTCTTCTCCTATTCTTTTCTAGGTTATATTGTCCCTCTGCGGTGGGCTGTATCACCTCTTCTCTATTCTTTTAACTAGGTTATATTGTCCCTCTGCAGTGGTCTGTATCCCCCCTCTTCTCCTATTATTTTAACTAGGTTATATTGTCCCTCTGCAGTGGGCTGTATCCCCTCTTCTCCTATTCTTTTAACTAGGTTATATTGTCCTCTGCTGGGCTGTATCACCTCTTCTCTATTCTTTTAACTCGGTTATATTGTCCCTCTGCTCCCCTCTTCTCTATTTTTTAACTAGGTTATATTGTCCCTCTGCAGTGGGCTGTATCCCCTCTTCTCCTATTCTTTTAACTAGGTTATATTGTCCCTCTGCAGTGGGCATCACCTCTTCTCCTATTCTTTTAACTTGTCCCTCTGCGGTGGGCTTTCTCTTCTCCTATTCTTTTAACTAGGTTATATTTGTCCCTCTGCAGTCTGTATCACCTCTTCTCCTATTCTTTTAACTAGGTTATATTGTCCCTCTGCAGTGGGCTGTATCACCTCGACTAGGTATTGTCCCTCTGCAGTGGGCTGTATCACCTCTTCTCCTATTCTTTTAACTAGGTTATATTGTCCCTCTGCAGTGGGCTGTATCACCTCGTCTCCTATTCTTTTAACTAGGTTATATTGTCCCTCTGCAGTGGGCTGTATCACTCGTCTATTCTTTTAACTAGGTTATATTGTCCCTCTGCAGTGGGCTGTATCCCTCTTCTCCTATTCTTTTAACTAGGTTATATTGTCCCTCTGCAGTTGTATTCTTTCCTATTCTTTTAACTAGGTTATATTGTCCTCTGCAGTGGGCTGTATCACCTCGTCTATTCTTTTAACTGGGTTATATTGTCCCTCTGCAGTGGGCTGTAACGTCTCTATTCTTTTAACGAGGTTATATTGTCCCTCTGCAGTGGGCTGTATCACCCTCGTCTCTATTCTTTTAACGAGGTTATATTGTCCCTCTGCAGTGGGCTGTATTCGTCTCCTATTCTTTTAACTAGGTTATATTGTCCCTCTGCAGTGGGCTATCACCTCGTCTCTATTCTTTTAACTAGGTTATATTGTCCCTCTGCAGTGGGCTGTATCACCTCTTCTCCTATTCTTTTAACTAGGTTATATTGTCCCTCTGCAGGTAATCACCTCGTCTCCTATTCTTTTAACGAGGTTATATTGTCCCTCTGCAGTGGGGTCTCTATTCTTTTAACAAGGTTATATTGTCCCTCTGCAGTGGGCTGTATCACCTCGTCTCCTATTCTTTTAACTAGGTTATATTGTCCCTCTGCGGTGGGCTGTATCACCTCTTCTCCTATTCTTTTAACTAGGTTATATTGTCCCTCTGCAGTGGGCTGTATCACCTCTTCTCCTATTCTTTTAACTAGGTTATATTGTCCCTCTGCAGTGGGCTGTATCACCTCTTCTCCTATTCTTTTAACTAGGTTATATTGTCCCTCTGCAGTGGGCTGTATCACCTCTTCTCCTATTCTTTTAACTAGGTTATATTGTCCCTCTGCAGTGGGCTGTATCACCTCTTCTCCTATTCTTTTAACTAGGTTATATTGTCCCTCTGCAGTGGGCTGTATCACCTCGTCTCCTATTCTTTTAACTAGGTTATATTGTCCCTCTGCAGTGGGCTGTATCCCTCTTCTCCTATTCTTTTAACTAGGTTATATTGTCCCTCTGCAGTGGGCTGTATCAATTCTTTTAACTAGGTTATATTGTTGGGCTGTATCACCTCGTCTCCTATTCTTTTAACTAGGTTATATTGTCCCTCTGCAGTGGGCTGTATCACCTCGTCTCCTATTCTTTTAACTAGGTTATATTGTCCTCTGCAGTGGGCTGTATCACCTCTTCTCCTATTCTTTTTAGGTTATATTGTCCCTCTGCAGTGGGCTGTATCCCCTCTTCTCCTATTCTTTTAACTAGGTTATATTGTCCCTCTGCAGTGGGCTGTATCACCTCTTCTCCTATTCTTTTAACTAGGTTATATTGTCCCTCTGCAGTGGGCTGTATCCCCTCTTCTCCTATTCTTTTAACTAGGTTATATTGTCCCTCTGCAGTGGGCTGTATCACCTCTTCTCCTATTCTTTTAACTAGGTTATATTGTCCCTCTGCAGTGGGCTGTATCACCTCTTCTCCTATTCTTTTAACTAGGTTATATTGTCCCTCTGCATTGGGCTGTATCCCTCTTCTCCTATTCTTTTAACGAGGTTATATTGTCCCTCTGCAGTGGGCTGTATCCCTCTTCTCCTATTCTTTTAACGAGGTTATATTGTCCCTCTGCAGTGGGCTGTATCCCCTCGTCTCCTATTATTTTAACTAGGTTATATTGTCCCTCTGCGGTGGGCTGTATCACCTCTTCTCCTATTCTTTTAACTAGGTTATATTGTCCCTCTGCATTGGGCTGTATCCCCTCTTCTCCTATTATTTTAACTAGGTTATATTGTCCCTCTGCAGTGGGCTGTATCCCTCTTCTCCTATTCTTTTAACTAGGTTATATTGTCCCTCTGCAGTGGGCTGTATCACCTCTTCTCCTATTCTTTTAACTAGGTTATATTGTCCTCTGCAGTGGGCTGTATCCCTCTTCTCCTATTCTTTTAACTAGGTTATATTGTCCCTCTGCAGTGGGCTGTATCACCTCTTCTCCTATTCTTTTAACTAGGTTATATTGTCCCTCTGCAGTGGGCTGTATCACCTCTTCTCCTATTCTTTAACTAGGTTATATTGTCCCTCTGCATTGGGCTGTATCCCTCTTCTCCTATTCTTTTAAGAGGTTATATTGTCCCTCTGCAGTGGGCTGTATCCCCTCGTCTCCTATTATTTTTAGGTTATATTGTCCCTCTGCGGTGGGCTGTATCACCTCTTCTCCTATTCTTTTAACTAGGTTATATTGTCCTCTGCGGTGGGCTGTATCACCTCTTCTCCTATTATTTTAACTAGGTTATATTGTCCCTCTGCATTGGGCTGTATCCCTCTTCTCCTATTCTTTTAACTAGGTTATATTGTCCCTCTGCAGTGGGCTGTATCACCTCGTCTCCTATTCTTTTAACTAGGTTATATTGTCCCTCTGCAGTGGGCTGTATCACCTCTTCTCCTATTCTTTTAACTAGGTTATATTGTCCCTCTGCAGTGGGCTGTATCACCTCTTCTCCTATTCTTTTAACTAGGTTATATTGTCCCTCTGCAGTGGGCTGTATCCCCTCTTCTCCTATTCTTTTAACTAGGTTATATTGTCCCTCTGCAGTGGGCTGTATCACCTCTTCTCCTATTCTTTAACTAGGTTATATTGTCCCTCTGCGGTGGGCTGTATCACCTCGTCTCCTATTATTTTAACTAGGTTATATTGTCCTCTGCGGTGGGCTGTATCACCTCGTCTCCTATTATTTTAACTAGGTTATATTGTCCCTCTGCAGTGGGCTGTATCACCTCGTCTCCTATTCTTTTAACGAGGTTATATTGTCCCTCTGCAGTGGGCTGTATCCCTCGTCTCCTATTATTTTAACTAGGTTATATTGTCCCTCTGCGGTGGGCTGTATCACCTCTTCTCCTATTATTTTAACTAGGTTATATTGTCCCTCTGCATTGGGCTGTATCCCCTCTTCTCCTATTCTTTTAACGAGGTTATATTGTCCCTCTGCAGTGGGCTGTATCCCCCTCGTCTCCTATTATTTTAACTAGGTTATATTGTCCCTCTGCGGTGGGCTGTATCACCTCTTCTCCTATTATTTTAACTAGGTTATATTGTCCCTCTGCAGTATCCCCTCTTCTCCTATTCTTTTAACTAGGTTATATTGTCCCTCTGCAGTGGGCTGTATCACCTCTTCTCCTATTCTTTTAACTAGGTTATATTGTCCCTCTGCAGTGGGCTGTATCACCTCGTCTCCTATTCTTTTAACTAGGTTATATTGTCCCTCTGCAGTGGGCTGTATCACCTCTTCTCCTATTCTTTTAACTAGGTTATATTGTCCCTCTGCAGTGGGCTGTATCTGTCTCCTATTCTTTTAACTAGGTTATAGTGGGCTGTATCACCTCTTCTCCTATTCTTTTAACTAGGTTATATTGTCCCTCTGCAGTGGGCTGTATCCCCTCTTCTCCTATTCTTTTAACTAGGTTATATTGTCCCTCTGCGGTGGGCTGTATCCCCTCTTCTCCTATTCTTTTAACTAGGTTATATTGTCCCTCTGCGGTGGGCTGTATCCCCTGCTGTAGATCTCTATCAGGGCTCTGTTTCATCTCTCACCTGATGATTGTAACCGCTTTCTTACACAGACTCTCTACTACGAGTGTATTTTGATTGCGGGAAGCTGATCAACTCTGCGGCTTCCCATAATATTCCAGGCTGATTTCCACATTTACAAGATCAGAGCAGTGAATGTGTGCGGCAGGGAACACACAGCCTTGTGGGATTCCAAAGAGGCTACAGGTAGGTAGCACTCGTACAAATGAATAATACATAGTGTTATTTACATGATGTATAGCTTAAAACCTAGCCGCCCCCGCGGGCCTAGATGTATTACTAATACCCGAGGGAGAGCGGAGGAACACACTTCTCTAGAAACTGTCAAATTGTAAAAGAAAAAAATCTAATAGAAAACCTATCTGAATATAAATTGGGTTTTGTCTGACTCTACCACTGTATATTGAAAAGTGCCAGAGGAAAGTGTGTGTGTGTGTGTGTGTTTTGTGTGTGTGTGCCATTAATGTCAACGTTGAGACAATACCATTACCATATGCGTTTCTTAGAGGGCCTAAAACACGTCCACTTTCCAATGACTTGAGAGAAATAAAGAAGAACGAGAGGACAATGGTATCAGAACGGCACCGTCTGACCTGGTCGTCTGGCCTGGACCTTATTCAATTAAACACACACTTAAGCAGTGAAACAAAGCAGCCAGCGTCAGCAGGTATTATGGAAATAGACCTTTCCTCTGAACCTACAGTTTAGAGTGAGTTTTAGCAAGCGAGAAACACTATGGTCTCAAACGCAGGGGCAACCAAGAGTCTTTATTAGTGTGTGTGTGTGTGTGTGTGTGTGTGTGTGTGTGTGTGTGTGTGTGTGTGTGTGTCCAGTCAAGCTATGAGAGTGTGTGTTTATTGACAGTGCTTTAAGATGCACATTTTTCAATGAGAGGGATGAAGAGAGAAAGACGTGTCTGTTTGGTCGGCAACAACCATGAAGTCATGTAGGAAGGAAATGAACTGTACTAGTGGTACTACACACAGTGACCTAAGTACATCTGGGGTTTGATGAAGCTACATGACAACTACTGGGAGAGACAGATCCTGGAACAGTACAACTTACTTTCTAATATGTCTGTAGCGGTTGCCCATAGCTACTCTACTGGGAGAGACAGATCCTGGAACAGTACAACTTACTTTCTAATGTCTGTAGCGGTTGCCCATAGCTACTCTACTGGGAGAGACAGATCCTGGAACAGTACAACTTACTTTCTAATGTCTGTAGCGGTTGCCCATAGCTACTCTAGTGGGAGAGACAGATCCTGGAACAGTACAACTTACTTTCTAATGTCTGTAGCGGTTGCCCATAGCTACTCTACTGGGAGAGACAGATCCTGGAACAGTACAACTTACTTTCTAATGTCTGTAGCGGTTGCCCATAGCTACTCTACTGGGGGAGACAGATTCTGGAACAGTACAACTTACTTTCTAATGTCTGTAGCGGTTGCCCATAGCGGGGCAAGATCATTATTGCCATTCTTTTCAGACAACAAAATCATGCAGCAATATGGGAATAAACAGACGCTGTCATTAGACGAGAACTCATTCATGCTTTCCTTTTGAGACAGTAGAGATTTGTAAACAAAACAACATGTCTTATAAATGACAGTAGATGGGGATAGACACCAACAAGTTATTCATAAGTATCCCAAGGTACACACACACACACCCTCCCACCCCGTGGGCTCACCTGTTTAGCTTGGTTGACACACTGCAGGTAGCGGGAGGCGATGGTGGAGCAGAGCAGCGTCTTCCCACTGTGTTCCTGGTAGCACTTCAGGATCTGACCCTGCAGATCAGCACACACTGGACTCACCTCAAACCGCCTGGAGGAGACAGACTTTAGTATTTACAATCAATATCATACACTACACACATTACACATTCAAATCAATCACATCAGCCCACACATACACACCTAAAAACAACTACTGACAGGAGGAGAGAGAAGAGAGCGAGAGACACAAAAACATGAAATTGTCCTGCCCATTCGCCATCCCACAGCAGTGGTTCATCTGGGATCAGTCAGACTGTAGAAGAGATGGGGCCAAAGGTTGATCCAGCCAATGGAAGCAACCGTCAGCGCAACAGTGACGGGCATGCCAATCCATTCATTAGAGGCTCCCCACGTCAATGGAAGGGCCAGAGGACGTGTGAATATTGGCGAGCGTGCCATCCTGTTACCAGGAGAAAGGTTCTATACCCGTCCCTCTGGAAACAGGAGATCTATGCAGGGTTTATTTTCTATGGCTCATTGTGTTCTCTCTTTTCTCCTGGCCAAACAATGTCACGGACACACCCAGAAAACCCACTGGCCAAACCATGTCTAATACGGACACAGAAAACCCAGAAAACATACTGGCCAAACAATGTCTAATACGGACACACCCAGAAAACCCACTGGCCAAACAATGTCTAATACGGACACACCCAGAAAACCCACTGGCCAAACAATGTCTAATACGGACACACCCAGAAAACCCACTGGCCAAACAATGTCTAATACGGACACACCCAGAAAACCCACTGGTCAAACAATGTCTAAATACGGACACCCAGAAAACCCACTGGCCAAACAATGTCTAATACGGACACACCCAGAAAACCCACTGGCCAAACAATGTCTAATACGGACACACCCAGAAAACCCACTGGCCAAACAATGTCTAATACGGACACACCCAGAAAACCCACTGGTCAAACAATGTCTAATATGGACACACCCAGAAAACCCACTGGCCAAACAATGTCTAATACGGACACACCCAGAAACCCACTGGTCAAACAATGTCTAATACGGACACACCCAGAAAATCAACAGGAGGACAAAAAGGAGAAAGAAAATCCACAACAAAAGTACTGAGACAGGAAACCCTTCATCATAGTGATGAAGATGATGACTCTCGTGGGTTTATTGAGGACAGACCTGAGAACTGAGTATCAGTATTGATTGATAGAGCCTGCATGACTTTAGGTTTCTGATTGCATTGACACACCCTCTCCTATAGCTAGCTGTCCCCTTGGTTGTGCTAAGTGGACATTTACTGACTAATGATTGATTATTGTACTGCAATGTTAAAGGGAAATGGCACACAAGCATTTTCACTGCACCTTTTACACCTGTAAACTGTGTACTTCACAGGAATACAGCACCCAAATGGCTAGTCCTTACTTCTGACGCCAAATTTATTGACACCGCGGAAACAACTACTGACAGGAATACAGAAACACCGCGGAAACAAACTGACACCGCGGGCTGACACCGCGGAAACAACTGACAGCTACTCCTTACTGACACCGCGGGAAACAACTACTGACACCGCGGAAACAACTATGACACCGCTGAAACAACTGCTACTGACACGGAAACAACTACGGAAACAACTACTGACACCGCGGAAACAACTACTGACACCGCGGAAACAACTACTGACACCGCGGAAACAACTACTGACACCGCGGAAACAACTACTGGAAACAACTACTGACACCGCGGGAAACAACTACAACTATTGACACTGAGGTGTCAGTGTATCAAACATCACAAGTGCGCTAATGCTAACCAAAACGGTCTGCATAGTTCAGTACTGTTGAGCCACCAAATTGTTCCACTTTCGTACTAGTTGTACATCGCAATGCTTATCTTAAGCTAAAGACTAGGTTCAGTCCACAAAATGGTCTTTCATCACCACTGCAATGCCATATGGGTCCCAAAGCGTTAGTGCCTTTTCGCTAATCTCAGCAGCAATGACTATCAACTGCACCAATGATCTCATGCTAACAGCTAGCAGGATCTGTCTCTTGACAGTTAGCACACCCCATAAACCACCCATACATAAAAGATACACCTGCACATGTTAGGGCCATTATGCTAATGTTGGCATCATCATCCTTTAGCAGTTAGCACACAAAAGTGCTGATTCCACCTGTCAGCACCTTTCTGATCCTTGGAGGGGCATTAGGGGGCACAGCTGAGCCCCTCCAGTTCCAATCAGGTGTTGGATTTACTGCCTGTAGTGAGAATTCACCCTCCTGTTGGGATTGAAAGGACACAACGGCCACATGGTTCATTACCCAGGATGCGATGCAGGAGGGCTGGTTGCATGGGACCTCTGAGTATGGCCGCCAATACATGGCCACGGTATTATGGCCAAAGGAGGTCACCAGCCGCCACTGCATTTAACAGCAAGTAGGCGAGTAAGGCACCTATTGATACGAGGCAGCAAAGTACTGGATGATCAGAAATATATTCTTAACGTTGTTAACTTTCCATTTAATGGATATTTCTGATGGTACTGTAGGCTGTCACTATTCTTCACATTTGAGCAGTGATCGAACATAACGCGCCATCTCATATACATAGAAGCTCTTCAAGCACCGAGAGAATCCACTCATTGCCTTCGGAGTGACATGCCCATTTCTCCAAGTCTCTGCGGTGAAGGATGACAGTGTGTCTCACATACACAGACAGCAGAATTCTCCTCCTGCTGCTCCTATACCGTAGCATTCATTCCACTGCCTTTGGGCATCTTCAGGGACCAGGCAGCCACACACACACGCTAATTATTTTCTTAAGCGTTTGCGTTAATGCCAGGTGCAGCCTGCTGATACAACACAAGTGTTTGTTTCTCTTAGAAACCATTACAGATGACAGAGAGGGGGGGTAGAACACCTAGAGTGGAAGAGGGTAAGAGAGAGCGAGAGAAAGAGGGTAAGAGAGCGAGGAAAAGGGTAAGAGAGAGAGAGGAAATGAGAGATAAACCAGTTCTCATTCCTTCCTTCTCTTTCCCTACTCCATAGAGAGACCTGAGCCAGTGTTTAGTTAATCAGGACAATAACACTGTCACACACACACACTCTGGCTCACGCAGGGTCATTTCATCATCCATCATTAAGATGAATATTAACTCATTCTCACAGCCACCACGGGTAGAGGAGAGTGAGAAAGAGACAGAGAAAGATCATTTCTGCCTTCTCAATATTACATTAGGCTCTCCCTCATCAGTTACTATCACCTGTAATACAGTCGGCCTGTGTGCTGCATAGCCACAGCACAGCACCTGTATCTTCCCAATACAACCTCAGAGAAAGGTTTTGTAGTTTTGTTAGTGGAGTAGTCAAGGGCAAGGTACTGTAGCACCACATAGTGAATACCATTCCCAGGGAACTGTCTGTGATATATTTACATGTAGTCAGAAACAGCAGTGATTCATCCTGTTCCCATGAAACCTGAACACTGGGGCATCCGTAAACATCCCCTTCTCCCCTCTATCGGTTTCTCCACCCCACAGGAATCAAAAGCACAAAAACCTTTCAATGCTGTGACCTTTGAGGAGGAAACAGTTGGTTGTGGTCTAAGATCAGACTTGTAGCTAATATGTTCTGACGTAATGGGTCAGAAATCTGAGGGGGACCATGGTTCATATTTGTTTTTACAATGCTCTTTGTTCAGGGTTGGGAAGAGACCGAATGGCTCCTCTGAACTGTCAGACATATAGATTTGTCTGATCTCTGCCTCTCTCCCTCACGGTTTCTCTCCCTCACGGTTTCTCTCCCTCACGGTTTCTCTCCCTCACGGTTTCTCTCCCTCACGGTTTCTCTCCCTCACGGTTTCTCTCCCTCACGGTTTCTCTCTCCCTTTCCGTTTTTCTCTCTTTGTCTCGCAGTTCCTATCCTTCTTCCTCTCATTCCCCTTCTCTAACACAGACAACCAGAAGATTCATTCGCAGGTCAAATCCATCTGCTGTCAATCAAAAATCCCCTCTCACTGCATGGCCATCCCACCCCCCTCCGAGGAGCCTGGGATATTGAATAAAACTTCAGAGGGGGAGAGATTGAAACAAATGGAGACGTGTAGCTGAGCGGGGCGAGAGAGGGAGGTGTGTGTACTGTACCTACGGAGTGGGGGGAGAATACATCTCTCTGCTTATATAGGAGGCCATCAGTAAAGGTCTCCATGCCAACATAGCTCTATTGATACGAGATGCGTTTCCCCTCCATCCTCCTCTCCCTCCTTTCCTCCCTCTCTCCCCCCTTGATCCATAGATAGAGCAGGAGAGAGGGGACGCTTAGGGTTTGTTTCATATAGCTACACTATGGTTTATACACCACAGCCACATAAATCAAGCTGGAGAGGGGAGACATATGACAGACCGCAGGGAGCCGCATTGAGATGAGATGCTTTATCAGAGATGGGGAGAAAGAACGAGAGAGATGAACATGTAAAAAGTGGGCACAGAGAGGGTGAGAGAGAGGCTGAAGAATATGAACATGTAAAAAGTGAAAGCACACTAAATAAAGGAGAGGGTGAAGGAGAGGAGGGGACAGGCAGAGATACACTAAATAAAGCCCAGTAGAAGAAAGATGTAGCATGGGGAAGAGGGTGAAGGAGAGGAGGGGACAGGGCAGAGAGATACACTAAATAAAGCCAGTAGAAGAAAGATGTAGCTTGGGGAAGAGGGTGAAGGAGAGGAGGGGACAGGGCAGAGAGATACACTAAATAAAGCCAGTAAAGATAAGAAAGCATGTAGCATGGGGAAGAGGGTGAAGGAGAGGAGGGGACAGGGCAGAGAGATACACTAAAAGGAGATAAAAGAGATAATGAAGCACGTAGGTTTGAGGGATGAACAGAAAGGTGAATGAAAGAGAGAAGGAAAAAGAGGAAGAGGGCAAGAGATTCTATACTAAGCAGACTAGTTGGTTAGCTATGCTGTGTTACTTCTGAAACAGAAACAGACAAACTAGATCCGTCCCTCTATAGAGCGTAGAAACAGAAACAGTCAGAGCGTAGAAACAGAAACAGCTCATAGAAAACCATCCTTTCCTCTCTCCTTCCCCGACACCAGTCGGCTCATTGAAAAGGCATAGCTATTCCACTGTACTATGAGTACGGTAGTCTCTCTAGCCAGACAAAAACTATCTTGACCAAATCGTACTAATGTCTTCTCTAAATATGCATGGACAGCAGTTATAGCAAATCGTTGCTTAATTCTGTCAAGAAAATAAAACCCAGAGGCATACTGATATCTAAGTGACTTTCACTGTACAGTATTGTGTCACACATATGTTACACGTATGGGTGCAATATTTCTCCATCCATTTATCCAAAACCATATGTTGACCCTAAACTGACACCCACAGTAGGATCTATCTTCCCTATGTCCATGAGTATGGATTACAGGGCCCAGATTGAGTTCTCAAAAGGTACAAGGTCCATTTATCATCATTTACAAGCACTTGGGCTATAATAGGGTTAGGAGGTGAAGCTGGGGCCTCTTAAAAAGCCTTCATGTTTTCTCTGGTTAAGACCGGCTCTGTGACAGTCAGGCAAATAAATACAAATGATCCATTTAGAGAGAAAAATGACACACTTAACTCTCATCGCTTTTTAAAGAAGACCTGACTGACCCCCCATGGTGATATCCATCAGGGAGAGGGGGGGGAAGGGGGGGAGATACAAAAAGTAGAGATTGAGAAAGAGTGAGACAAAGAAAGGAGAGAAAAATATAAATAAATTAGCACCAGAGAGAAATAAATAAGAGTGAGATAATGAGAAGGAACAGCAGAAAGGAGGGCTGGGCCCCCCCCACTGACACGCAACCCGGCAGGCATCTCCTGAGGGCTGGGCCCCCCCACTGACACGCAACCCGGCAGGCATCTCCTGAGGGCTGGGCCCCCCCACTGACAATCTCCTGAGGGCTGGGCCCCCACTCAACCCGGCAGGCATCTCCTGAGGGCTGGGCCCCCCCACTGACACGCAACCCGGCAGGCATCTCCTGAGGGCTGGGCCCCCCCACTGACAATCTCCTGAGGGCTGGGCCCCCCCACTGACACTCAACCCGGCAGGCATCTCCTGAGGGCTGGCCCCCCCCACTGACACTCAACCCGGCAGGCATCTCCTGAGGGCTGGCCCCCCCCCACTGACACTCAACCCGGCAGGCATCTCCTGAGGGCTGGGCCCCCCCCACTGACACTCAACCCAGCAGGCATCTCCTGAGGGCTGGGCCCCCCACTGACACTCAACCCGGCAGGCATCTCCTGAGGGCTGGGCCCCCCACTGACACTCAACCCAGCAGGCATCTCCTGAGGGCTGGGCCCCCACTGACACTCAACCCGGCAGGCATCTCCTGAGGGCTGGGCCCCCCCACTGACACTCAACCCGGCAGGCATCTCCTGAGGGCTGGGCCCCCACTGACACTCAACCCGGCAGGCATCTCCTGAGGGCTGGGCCCCCCACTGACACTCAACCCGGCAGGCATCTCCTGAGGGCTGGGCCCCCACTGACACTCAACCCGGCAGGCATCTCCTGAGGGCTGCCCCCACTGACACTCAACCCGGCAGGCATCTCCTGAGGGCTGGGCCCCCCACTGACACGCAACCCGGCAGGCATCTCCTGAGGGCTGGGCCCCCCCACTGACACTCAACCCGGCAGGCATCTCCTGAGGGCTGGGCCCCCCCACTGACACTCAACCCGGCAGGCATCTCCTGAGGGCTGGGCCCCCCCACTGACACGCAACCCGGCAGGCATCTCCTGAGGGCTGGGCCCCCCCACTGACACGCAACCCGGCAGGCATCTCCTGAGGGCTGGGCCCCCCCACTGACACTCAACCCGGCAGGCATCTCCTGAGGGCTGGGCCCCCCCACTGACACTCAACCCGGCAGGCATCTCCTGAGGGCTGGGCCCCCCCACTGACACGCAACCCGGCAGGCATCTCCTGAGGGCTGGGCCCCCACTGACACTCAACCCGGCAGGCATCTCCTGAGGGCTGCCCCCACTGATACTCAACCCGGCAGGCATCTCCTGAGGGCTGGGCCCCCCACTGACACTCAACCCGGCAGGCATCTCCTGAGGGCTGGGCCCCCACTGACACTCAACCCGGCAGGCATCTCCTGAGGGCTGGGCCCCCCACTGACACTCAACCCGGCAGGCATCTCCTGAGGGCTGGGCCCCCCACTGACACTCAACCCGGCAGGCATCTCCTGAGGGCTGGGCCCCCCACTGACACGCAACCCGGCAGGCATCTCCTGAGGGCTGGGCCCCCACTGACACTCAACCCGGCAGGCATCTCCTGAGGGCTGGGCCCCCCACTGACACTCAACCCGGCAGGCATCTCCTGAGGGCTGGGCCCCCCACTGACACTCAACCCGGCAGGCATCTCCTGAGGGCTGGGCCCCCACTGACACTCAACCCGGCAGGCATCTCCTGAGGGCTGGGCCCCCCACTGACACTCAACCCGGCAGGCATCTCCTGAGGGCTGGGCCCCCCACTGACACGCAACCCAGCAGGCATCTCCTGAGGGCTGGGCCCCCCACTGACACTCAACCCGGCAGGCATCTCCTGAGGGCTGGGCCCCCCACTGACACGCAACCCAGCAGGCATCTCCTGAGGGCTGGGCCCCCACTGACACGCAACCCGGCAGGCATCTCCTGAGGGCTGGGCCCCCACTGACACGCAACCCAGCAGGCATCTCCTGAGGGCTGGGCCCCCACTGACACTCAACCCGGCAGGCATCTCCTGAGGGCTGGGCCCCCACTGACACGCAACCCGGCAGGCATCTCCTGAGGGCTGGGCCCCCCACTGACACTCAACCCGGCAGGCATCTCCTGAGGGCTGGGCCCCCACTGACACGCAACCCGGCAGGCATCTCCTGAGGGCTGGGCCCCCCACTGATACTCAACCCGGCAGGCATCTCCTGAGGGCTGGGCCCCCCACTGACACTCAACCCGGCAGGCATCTCCTGAGGGCTGGGCCCCCCCCACTGACACTCAACCCGGCAGGCATCTCCTGAGGGCTGGGCCCCCACTGACACGCAACCCGGCAGGCATCTCCTGAGGGCTGGGCCCCCCACTGATACTCAACCCGGCAGGCATCTCCTGAGGGCTGGGCCCCCCCACTGACACTCAACCCGGCAGGCATCTCCTGAGGGCTGGGCCCCCCCACTGACACTCAACCCGGCAGGCATCTCCTGAGGGCTGGGCCCCCCCACTGACACTCAACCCGGCAGGCATCTCCTGAGGGCAGGGCCCCCCCCCCACTGACAATCTCCTGAGAGCTCTTGGAATGGAGTTTTTCTCTGTTTTCACCATCACTTCCATACTATGGCTCTACCTTAGTCATCCCTTGCCAACACACACTAACTAATGTTCGGTATGACAATCAACACGACAGAGAAGGCTGCATTGTAGTTTAGTTCTCTCGACTCCTCAGACCACTCATAGCACAGGAAAGGGCTTCAGTCATGTGAATTTCATTCACTTCACGCACAGAAGATTAACTGTCAAAAAATAGAGTTTACAATTGTTCCTACTCTCTCACTGTTCAGGGGATGGGTTGTTGAGGGAAAACTACAAAAAGGTTTTGGGAAAACTGAAACTTAGTCTAGATGTCCAGCCCTGTCCAAACCAGTGAAGATTAAACTGTACAGAACATCAGCAACAAAACAGAACTCCTGAACCATGGCAGAAGAACAACTTAAAGTAGAACTATTGTATTCCAAAGAGAATTTACTGTTAAAGTAGAACTATTGTATTCCAAAGAGAATTTACTGTTAAAGTAGAACTATTGTATTCCAAAGAGAATTTACTGTTGAAGTAGAACTATTGTATTCCAAAGAGAATTTACACGAAGTAGAACTATTGTATTCCTATGAGGCATTACTGTTAAAGTAGAACTATTGTATTCCAAAGAGAATTTACTGTTGAAGTAGAACTATTGTATTCCAAAGAAGATTTACTGTTAAAGTAGAACTATTGTATTCCAAAGAGAATTTACTGTTGAAGTAGAATATTGTATTCCAAAGAGAATTTACTGTTAAAGTAGAACTATTGTATTGGGAAAAAGAGAATTTACTGTTGAAGTAGAACTATTGTATTCCAAAGAGAATTAAACTGTTGAAGTAGAACTATTCATTCCAAAGAAATTTACTGTTAAAGTAGAACTATTGTATTCCAAAGAGAATTTACTGTTAAAGTAGAACTATTGTATTCCAAAGAGAATTTACTGTTGAAGTAGAACTATTGTATTCCAAAGAGAATTTACTGTTAAAGTAGAACTATTGTATTCCAAAGAGAATTTACTGTTAAAGTAGAACTATTGTATTCCAAAGAGAATTTACTGTTAAAGTAGAACTATTGTATTCCAAAGAGAATTTACTGTTAAAGTAGAACTATTGTATTCCAAAGAGAATTTACTGTTAAAGTAGAACTATTGTATTCCAAAGAGAACTTACTGTTAAAGTAGAACTATTGTATTCCAAAGAGAATTTACTGTTAAAGTAGAACTATTGTATTCCAAAGAGAATTTACTGTTGAAGTAGAACTATTGTATTCCAAAGAGAATTTACTGTTAAAGTAGAACTATTGTATTCCAAAGAGAATTTACTGTTAAAGTAGAACTATTGTATTCCAAAGAGAATTTACTGTTGAAGTAGAACTATTGTATTCCAAAGAGAATTTACTGTTAAAGTAGAACTATTGTATTCCAAAGAGAATTTACTGTTGAAGTAGAACTATTGTATTCCAAAGAGAATTTACTGTTAAAGTAGAACTATTGTATTCCAAAGAGAATTTACTGTTGAAGTAGAACTATTGTATTCCAAAGAGAATTTACTGTTAAAGTAGAACTATTGTATTCCAAAGAGAATTTACTGTTGAAGTAGAACTATTGTATTCCAAAGAGAATTTACTGTTAAAGTAGAACTATTGTATTCCAAAGAGAATTTACTGTTGAAGTAGAACTATTGTATTCCTATGAGGCATTACTGTTAAAGTAGAACTATTGTATTCCTATGAGGCATTACTGTTAAAGTAGAACTATTGTATTCCTGAGAGAATTGACTGTTAAAGCATCATTTGGAGTCCACACAGGAATCTACAGATTTTATGATGTACCACAGTCTGCCCAACAGTCCTTTTACAATGTGTTCTCGTCAGTTATTCAGTCACTAAAAGGTGTGTGAGATCAGAGAGGGAGGCTTTACAGCCAGTACTTAGGCTTTTAAATGTGTTTATATGGGAGTGTGTGTGTGTCTGAGCAAGGACCATTTTACAGCCAGTACATAAAGGCTTTTAAGTGTGTGTGTGTGTGTGTGTGGGGGTTAAGCTAAGGTTATTGACTGATGTCTGACTGCATTGACCACCATCTTGTACTGGGGGTTCAAGTTGCCTAGTTACGGACCTACGGTCTCCTGTAATGGCAGCGGGTTGATGTGCACTCGTCAGGCAGGTCAAGTCTTACCTCAGCGAGACCGCACACACGCACACACACACACACACACACACACACACACACACACACACACACACACACACACACACACACACACACACACACACACACACACACACACACACACACACACACACACACACACACACACACCCCTCTGTGTCTCACAGATAACAGAGCCTTTAAATACAGACAGGTTAGCTTTCTCCACATCCCACATATGTATTGTTAGGGGTGGCTGGAAGAATATTCAATAGACTCTCAGGTTTGTTCTGTTCCCATTTCCTCATTTAATGACTATCAAAATGCAGAGTTGTGTTAGGCTTTAATCACCCAGGCCAAAACTCTGCTCTAGGACTGTCTGGCTGTTGAATATGTATGTGGTGATAGAGGGATGGAGGGAGGGATGAGTGTTTCTCTTTTCTCTAGCAGGGATGGGAGGAGTAGACGGAGAGGTGAAAATCGACCTGTTGACCTGTCTGCAAGGAGCTGAACATTATAAACAGTATACACATAGCTTTAAATAAAACCTATTTTACACATGTCATTCAGCTGTAACCTGCACAGTGCAACATTGTGCCCAGACACCAAGAGCCAGTGTGTTGGTAAAGGTTTCACGTACTGGACGGGACCGTATGACAGTCCATCTGGACCGGACCGTATGACAGTCCATCTGGACCGGACCGTATGACAGTCCATCTGGGTATTGATAACTACAGGTAGAGAAGACACAGTCCTCTAGGGTATTGATAACTACAGGTAGAGAAGACACAGTCCTCTAGGGTATTGATAACTACAGGTAGAGAAGACACAGTCCTTCCTCTAGGGTATTGATAACTACAGGTAGAGAAGACACAGTCCTTCCTCTAGGGTATTGATAACTACAGGTAGAGAAGACACAGTCCTTCCTCTAGGGTATTGATAACTACAGGTAGAGAAGACACAGTCCTCTAGGGTTTTGATAACTACAGGTAGAGAAGACACAGTCCTCTAGGGTATTGATAACTACAGGTAGAGAAGACACAGTCCTCTAGGGTTTTGATAACTACAGGTAGAGAAGACACAGTCCTCTAGGGTTTTGATAACTACAGGTAGAGAAGACACAGTCCTCTAGGGTATTGATAACTACAGTCCTCTAGATAACTACAGATAGAGAAGACACAGTCCTCTAGGGTATTGATAACTACAGATAGAGAAGACACAGTCCTTCCTCTAGGTATTGATAACTACAGGTAGAGAAGACACAGTCCTACAGGTAGAGGGTATTGATAACTACAGGTAGAGAAGACACAGTCCTCTAGGGTATTGATAACTACAGGTAGAGAAGACACAGTCCTTCCTCTAGGGTATTGATAACTACAGGTAGAGAAGACACAGTCCTCTAGGGTATTGATAACTACAGGTAGAGAAGACACAGTCCTCTAGGGTATTGATAATTACAGGCTGAATGACAACAAGGAAAGCTCATCAGAATTAATTCAAATACATACTCAGTATTATTGTTGTCGTTCAACCTGTAGATTGCAATACCCTAAAGGGTGTCATCTCAACCTTTAGATTGCAATACCCTAAAGGGTGTCATCTCAACCTGTAGATTGCAATACCCTAAAGGGTGTCATCTCAACCTTTAGATTGCAATACCCTAAAGGGTGTCATCTCAACCTTTAGATTGCAATACCCTAAAGGGTGTCATCTCAACCTGTAGATAGCAATACCCTAAAGGGTGTCATCTCAACCTTTAGATAGCAATACGCTAAAGGGTGTCATCTCAACCTGTAGATAGCAATACCCTAAAGGGTGGTGTTTCTTCTCAACCTCTGAATGCTCGGCTATGAAAAGCCAAATGACATTTACTCCTGAGGTACTGACCTGTTGCACACTCTTCAACCACTGTGATTATTATTTCACCCTGCTGGTCATCTATGAACATCTTGAAGAAAAATCTGGCCTTAAATGGCCATGTTCTATTATAAGCACAGCCAGAAGAGGACTGGCCACCCATCAGAGCCTGGTTCCTCTCTAGGTTTCTTCCTAGGGAGTTTTCCTAGCCACCGTGCTTCTACATCTGCATTGCTTGCAGTTTGGGGTTTTAGGCTGGGTTTCTGTATAGGACCTGTAAAAAAGGGATTTATAAATACATTTGATTAGATTTTTGATTCGTATGATACTTGTGTGTGTGTGATTCATTATGTGTTTACCAGGCAAGGGCTATTAACATAAATTGTGATGATGTGTGTCAGGGCCTCTGGGGCAGATTCATAGAAGCTGGGAGAGGATGATGAAAACTGAGAAAGTATTAGTGGGAGGTGTGTGTGTGTGTGTGTGTGTGTGTGTGTGTGTGTGTGTGTGTGTGTGTGTGTGTGTGTGTGTGTGTGTGTGTGTGTGTGTGTGTGTGTGTGTGTGTGTGTGTGTGTGTGTGTGTGTGTGTGTGTGTGTGTGTGTGTGTGTGTGTGTGTGTGCGTGTAAAATGAGGTCACTCTTAGGTAGCGGCGTTCCGGTTGGGAGAGCTCCATCATGCTATGCCAGGAATACCGCTGGATCTGCAGGAAACAGCTGCACTACCCCTACACACTGCAAACACACCTCTCTACAGGCATCATGTGTGCATGAACCACACAAACAAAAAGATTTACCCATGCAGTGTCACGAGACTTACTACTACTAAAAGCCTACTGATACTACTAGCCTACCATTACTACTAGCCTACCATTACTACTTCTTCTACTAGTACTGCTTATTCTACTAGTACTACTACTAGCAATACTTTATCTACTAGCTGTCAATTACGACTTCAATTAGCCAGCTTTTACTACTTCTTCTACTAGCCTACTACTACTTCTACTAGCCTACAATAACTACTTCTACAAGCACTACTTATTCTACTAGCCCACTACTACTACTATTACTACTTCTACTAGCCTACAATAACTACTTCTACTAGCATACTACTACTTCTACTAGCCTACTATAACTACTTCTACTAGCCTACTACTACTAGCCTGCTATTACTACTTCTTCTACTAGCCTACTACTTCTACTAGACTACTATAACTACTTCTACTAGCCTACTATAACTACTTCTACTAGCCTACTACAACTACTTCTACTAGCCTACTACTTCTACTAGCCTACTATAACTACTTCTACTAGCCTACTATAACTACTTCTACTAGCCTACTATAACTACTTCTACTAGCCTACTACTACTACTAGCCTACAACTACAACTACTTCTTCTACTAGCCTACTACTACTACTGGCCTACTATAACTACTTCTACTAGCCTACTACTACTACTTCTACTAGCCTACTACTACTACTTCTACTAGCCTACTATAACTACTTCTACTAGCACTACTACTTCTACTAGCCTACTACTACTACTTCTACTAGCACTACTTCTTCTACTAGCCTACTACTACTACTTCTACTAGCACTACTTCTTCTACTAGCCTACTACTACTACTACTACAACTACTTCTACTAGCCTACTACTAGCCCACTATAACTACTTCGACTAGCCTACTATTACTTCTACTAGCCTACAATAACTACTTATACTAGCCTACTACTACTAGCCTGCTATTACTACTTCTACTAGCCTACAATAACTACTTCTACTAGCTTACTATAACTACTTCTTCTACTAGCCTACTATAACTACTTCTTCTACTAGCCTGCTATTACTACTTCTACTAGCCTACTACTACTACTACTACTTCTACTAGCCTACTATAACTACTTCTACTAGCCTACTATAACTACTTCTACTAGCCTACTATGACTACTTCTTCTACTAGCCTACTATGACCACTTCTACTTCTTCTACTAGCCTACCATAACTACATATTCTACTAGCCTACTATTACTACTAGCTAGCCTACTATTACTACTAGCCTACTATTACTACTATTACTACTCGACTACTATTACTACTCGACTACTATTACTACTAGCCTACTATTACTACTAGACTACTATTACTACTAGACTACTATTACTACTACTTCTTCTACTAGCCTACTATTACTACATCTTCTACTAGCCTACTATTACTACTACTACTACTACTACTAGCCTACTGTTACTAATGTTTCTACTACCACTAGCCTACTGTTACTAATGTTTCTACTACTACTACTAGCCTACTGTTACTGATGTTTCTACTACTACTACTACTACCACTAGCCTACTGTTACTAATGTAACTACTACTACTACTAGCCTACTGTTGGAGCGAGCGGTCGCATTCGCACTGCGGTCCGCAGGTAGTATTACTTTTCATTACATTTCATTATAGTACATTATAGTTTCATTATAGTACAACGGTTTGATTTGTCTAATCTTAGCAATTTCTTAGCAATTTCTTCTTAGCTAGCTACATAGCCGTCTTTGTATCAAAGATAATTGCGTAATTATCGTATTTCGTCGTCCTAACGTAGTCTACTGCCCAGCAGCTAGCCACATAGCTAACGTCCACCGTATAGCAGCACTGTAGAAACTATTACACTCAACTGAACGACTTGATTAGTGTAGTGTTAGCTAGCTAATGTTAGTTAGCTAGCTACATAGTTGTCTTTGCTGTCTTCGTATCCAAGATAATTGTGTAGTTTAGAGTGTGTAGTCTTAGAGTGATTATCTTAATTTACCGAGGTTAGCTAGCCAGCTATTTGTCGTCCTTAACGTAGGAGACACTGCTAGCTAGCTAACAGCTAACAGCTAGCCAGCTATTTGTCGTCCTTAACGTAGGAGACATAAGGCTAGCTAACAGCTAACAGCTAACAGCCAGCCAACGTCTACCGAATATAACTTCTGCACTCAACAACTCGTCGATTCCGCTTCGCTCCAGGTAGTATCACATTTTCATTTCTATTTCATTACAGCACAACGGTTTGATTTGCTAGCTACATAGCCGCTTTGTATCAAAGATAATTGTGTAGTCTAGAGCTTATTTCTAGGTTAGCTAGCCAGCTATTGTCGCTCTTAACGCAACGTAACGTAATCAATGACCTGCTAGCTAGCCAGCGCACCCCCGAATAGCTGCACTGTAGAAACTATTACACTCAACGGAACGACTTGATTAGTGTAGTGTCAACGCAGCCACTGCCAGCTAGCCTACTTCAGCAGTACTGTATCATTTTAATCATTTTAGTCAATAAGATTCTTGCTACGTAAGCTTAACTTTCTGAACATTCGAGACGTGTAGTCCACTTGTCATTCCAATCTCCTTGCATTAGCGTAGCCTCTTCTGCAGCCTGTCAACTATGTGTCTGTCTATCCCTGTTCTCTCCTCTCTGCACAGACCATACAACGCTTCACACCAAGGTGGGCCGTGGGCCACCCTAATCTGGTGGTACCAGCGCGCACGACCCACGTGGAGTTCCAGGTCTCCGGTAGCCTCTGGAACTGCCGATCTGCGGCCAACAAGGCAGAGTTCATCTCAGCCTATGCCTCCCTCCAGTCCCTCGACTTCTTGGCACTGACGGAAACATGGATCACCACAGATAACACTGCTACTCCTACTGCTCTCTCTCGTCCGCCCACGTGTTCTCGCACACCCGAGAGCTTCTGGTCAGCGGGGTGGTGGCACCGGGATCCTCATCTCTCCCAAGTGGTCATTCTCTCTTTCTCCCCTTACCCATCTGTCTATCGCCTCCTTTGAATTCCATGCTGTCACAGTTACCAGCCCTTTCAAGCTTAACATCCTTATCATTTATCGCCCTCCAGGTTCCCTCGGAGAGTTCATCAATGAGCTTGATGCCTTGATAAGCTCCTTTCCTGAGGACGGCTCACCTCTCACAGTTCTGGGCGACTTTAACCTCCCCACGTCTACCTTTGACTCATTCCTCTCTGCCTCCTTCTTTCCACTCCTCTCCTCTTTTGACCTCACCCTCTCACCTTCCCCCCTACTCACAAGGCAGGCAATACGCTCGACCTCATCTTTACTAGATGCTGTTCTTCCACTAACCTCATTGCAACTCCCTCCAAGTCTCCGACCACTACCTTGTATCCTTTTCCCTCTCGCTCTCATCCAACACTTCCCACACTGCCCCTACTCGGATGGTATCGCGCCGTCCCAACCTTCGCTCTCTCTCCCCCGCTACTCTCTCCTCTTCCATCCTATCATCTCTTCCCTCTGCTCAAACCTTCTCCAACCTATCTCCTGATTCTGCCTCCTCAACCCTCCTCTCCTCCCTTTCTGCATCCTTTGACTCTCTATGTCCCCTATCCTCCAGGCCGGCTCGGTCCTCCCCTCCCCGCTCCGTGGCTCGACGACTCATTGCGAGCTCACAGAACAGGAGCTCCGGGCAGCCGAGCGGAAATGGAGGAAAACTCGCCTCCCTGCGGACCTGGCATCCTTTCACTCCCTCCTCTCTACATTTTCCTCCTCTGTCTCTGCTGCTAAAGCCACTTTCTACCACTCTAAATTCCAAGCATCTGCCTCTAACCCTAGGAAGCTCTTTGCCACCTTCTCCTCCCTCCTGAATCCTCCTCCCCTCCCCCTCCTCCCTCTCTGCAGATGACTTCGTCAACCATTTTGAAAAGAAGGTCGACGACATCCGATCCTCGTTTGCTAAGTCAAACGACACCGCTGGTTCTGCTCACACTGCCCTACCCTGTGCTCTGACCTCTTTCTCCCTCTCTCTCCAGATGAAATCTCGCGTCTTGTGACGGCCGGCCGCCCAACAACCTGCCCGCTTGACCCTATCCCCTCCTCTCTTCTCCAGACCATTTCCGGAGACCTTCTCCCTTACCTCACCTCGCTCATCAACTCATCCCTGACCGCTGGCTACGTCCCTTCCGTCTTCAAGAGAGCGAGAGTTGCACCCCTTCTGAAAAAACCTACACTCGATCCCTCCGATGTCAACAACTACAGACCAGTATCCCTTCTCTCTTTTCTCTCCAAAACTCTTGAGCGTGCCGTCCTTGGCCAGCTCTACCGCTATCTCTCTCAGAATGACCTTCTTGATCCAAATCAGTCAGGTTTCAAGACTAGTCATTCAACTGAGACTGCTCTTCTCTGCATCACGGAGGCGCTCCGCACTGCTAAAGCTAACTCTCTCTCCTCTGCTCTCATCCTTCTAGACCTATCGGCTGCCTTCGATACTGTGAACCATCAGATCCTCCTCTCCACCCTCTCCGAGTTGGGCATCTCCGGCGCGGCCCACGCTTGGATTGCGTCCTACCTGACAGGTCGCTCCTACCAGGTGGCGTGGCGAGAATCTGTCTCCTCACCACGCGCTCTCACCACTGGTGTCCCCCAGGGCTCTGTTCTAGGCCCTCTCCTATTCTCGCTATACACCAAGTCACTTGGCTCTGTCATAACCTCACATGGTCTCTCCTATCATTGCTATGCAGACGACACACAATTAATCTTCTCCTTTCCCCCTTCTGATGACCAGGTGGCGAATCGCATCTCTGCATGTCTGGCAGACATATCAGTGTGGATGACGGATCACCACCTCAAGCTGAACCTCGGCAAGACGGAGCTCCTCTTCCTCCCGGGGAAGGACTGCCCGTTCCATGATCTCGCCATCACGGTTGACAACTCCATTGTGTCCTCCTCCCAGAGCGCTAAGAACCTTGGCGTGATCCTGGACAACACCCTGTCGTTCTCAACTAACATCAAGGCGGTGGCCCGTTCCTGTAGGTTCATGCTCTACAACATCCGCAGAGTACGACCCTGCCTCACACAGGAAGCGGCGCAGGTCCTAATCCAGGCACTTGTCATCTCCCGTCTGGATTACTGCAACTCGCTGTTGGCTGGGCTCCCTGCCTGTGCCATTAAACCCCTACAACTCATCCAGAACGCCGCAGCCCGTCTGGTGTTCAACCTTCCCAAGTTCTCTCCACGTCACCCCGCTCCTCCGCTCTCTCCACTGGCTTCCAGTTGAAGCTCGCATCCGCTACAAGACCATGGTGCTTGCCTACGGAGCTGTGAGGGAACGGCACCTCAGTACCTCCAGGCTCTGATCAGGCCCTACACCCAAACAAGGGCACTGCGTTCATCCACCTCTGGCCTGCTCGCCTCCCTACCACTGAGGAAGTACAGTTCCCGCTCAGCCCAGTCAAAACTGTTCGCTGCTCTGGCCCCCAATGGTGGAACAAACTCCCTCACGACGCCAGGACAGCGGAGTCAATCACCACCTTCCGGAGACACCTGAAACCCCACCTCTTTAAGGAATACCTAGGATAGGATAAGTAATCCTTCTCACCCCCCTAAAAGATTTAGATGCACTATTGTAAAGTGGCTGTTCCACTGGATGTCATAAGGTGAATGCACCAATTTGTAAGTCGCTCTGGATAAGAGCGTCTGCTAAATGACTTAAATGTAAATGTAAATGTTAG
>NW_026282897.1:0-2435 GCF_023373465.1 Oncorhynchus keta
TTTTGTTCTGTATCTATGGACGAGACCCAGTCGTTCAGTCTTGTTGTTCTGTATCTATGGATCGAGACCCAGTCGCTCAGTCTTTTTGTTCTGTATCTATGGACGAGACCCAGTCGTTCAGTCTTTTGTTCTGTATCTATGGACTCAGACCCAGTCGTTCAGTCTTTTTGTTCTGTATCTATGGACGAGACCCAGTCGTTCAGTCTTGTTGTTCTGTATCTATGGACGAGACCCAGTCGTTCAGTCTTTTGTTCTGTATCTATGGACCGCGACCCAGTCGTTCAGTCTTTTTGTTCTGTATCTATGGACGCGACCCAGTCGTTCAGTCTTGTTGTTCTGTATCTATGGACGAGACCCAGTCGTTCAGTCTTTTTGTTCTGTATCTATGGACGAGACCCAGTCGTTCCAGTCTTTTTGTTCTGTATCTATGGATGAGACCCAGTCGTTCAGTCTTTTTGTTCTGTATCTATGGACGAGACCCAGTCGTTCAGTCTTTTGTTCTGTATCTATGGACGAGACCCAGTCGTTCAGTCTTTTTGTTCTGTATCTATGGACGAGACCCAGTCGTTCAGTCTTTTGTTCTGTATCTATGGACGAGACCCAGTCGTTCAGTCTTGTTGTTCTGTATCTATGGACCCGACCCAGTCGTTCAGTCTTTATGTTCTGTATCTATGGACCCGACCCAGTCGTTCAGTCTTTTTGTTCTGTATCTATGGACCCGACCCAGTCGTTCAGTCTTTTTGTTCTGTATCTATGGACCCGACCCAGTCGTTCAGTCTTGTTGTTCTGTATCTATGGACGAGACCCAGTCGTTCAGTCTTTTTGTTCTGTATCTATGGACGCGACCCAGTCGTTCAGTCTTTTTGTTCTGTATCTATGGACGAGACCCAGTCGTTCAGTCTTTTTGTTCTGTATCTATGGACGCGACCCAGTCGTTCAGTCTTTTTGTTCTGTATCTATGGACGCGACCCAGTCGTTCAGTCTTTTTGTTCTGTATCTATGGACGCGACCCAGTCGTTCAGTCTTTTTGTTCTGTATCTATGGACTCGACCCAGTCGTTCAGTCTTTTTGTTCTGTATCTATGGACGAGACCCAGTCGTTCCAGTCTTTTGTTCTGTATCTATGGACCGAGACCCAGTCGTTCAGTCTTTTTGTTCTGTATCTATGGACGAGACCCAGTCGTTCAGTCTTTTTGTTCTGTATCTATGGACTTGACCCAGTCGTTCAGTCTTTTTGTTCTGTATCTATGGACGAGACCCAGTCGTTCAGTCTTTTTGTTCTGTATCTATGGACCCGACCCAGTCGTTCCAGTCTTTTTGTTCTGTATCTATGGACGAGACCCAGTCGTTCAGTCTTTTGTTCTGTATCTATGGACTCGACCCAGTCGTTCAGTCTTTTTGTTCTGTATCTATGGACTCGACCCAGTCGTTCAGTCTTTTTGTTCTGTATCTATGGACGAGACCCAGTCGTTCAGTCTTTTTGTTCTGTATCTATGGACCCGACCCAGTCGTTCAGTCTTTATGTTCTGTATCTATGGACCAGACCCAGTCGTTCAGTCTTTTTGTTCTGTATCTATGGACGAGACCCAGTCGTTCAGTCTTTTTGTTCTGTATCTGTGGACTCGACCCAGTCGTTCAGTCTTTTTGTTCTGTATCTATGGACTCGACCCAGTCGTTCAGTCTTGTTGTTCTGTATCTATGGACCCGTCCCAGTCGTTCAGTCTTGTTGTTCTGTATCTATGGACTCGACCCAGTCGTTCAGTCTTTTTGTTCTGTATCTATGGACCCGACCCGGTCGTTCAGTCTTTTTGTTCTGTATCTATGGACGAGACCCAGTCGCTCGTTCTAAATGTTCCATTGCCATGCTGGCTGGCAACGTTCTTATCCCTTGTTTGCTAGCTTAGCCAACTACGGCTAAAATGTCAGAATATCAGCCAAGTAACTGCATTTGTTTAAGCTGTTTTCTAGTGACATCTATTTCGATCCAGAACAATGAGCTAATGAGGTGTGATTCCACCTGGCAGAGAAAATGAACTGTGCTTTTCAGGACACTGTTGTTCAGAGGAGCAAGCCAACAACACAGCTAACACAATCACTTCAAACTGAAGCTGGACACTGTTGTTCAGAGGAGCAAGCCAACAACACAGCTAACACAATCACTTCAAACTGAAGCTGGACACTGTTGTTCAGAGGAGCAAGCCAACAACACAGCTAACACAATCACTTCAAACTGAAGCTGGACACTGTTGTTCAGAGGAGCAAGCCAACAACACAGCTAACACAATCACTTCAAACTGAAGCTGGACACTGTTGTTCAGAGGAGCAGGCCAACAACACAGCTAACTACAATCACTTCAAACTGAAGCTGGACACTGTTGTTCAGAGAGCAAGCCAACAACACAGCTAACACAATCACTTCAAACTGAAGCTGGACAC
>NW_026282898.1:0-5000 GCF_023373465.1 Oncorhynchus keta
TCTCTCTCTCTCTCTCTCTCTCTCCTGTGCTGGAGGTGATTGGTGCATGCTGGGAATTGTTTGAGTGAAGGTGCGTGTGTTGTGGAGAGTTAGATATTCCCAACTTTCTTTGGTTTTCTATTTCTTGGTGCATGATTAACGTTTATTTTTTTTTTTTTTGTGTGGTAGAATTAAATTATTTTTGTTTTGCGTATGGAATTACCCAGATTTTGGGGATAGCCGGCGAATGGGGATGCCGTCCTGTCACTTCGGCACGGCTTTAGGTGTGTTACTGAAGCTGCTGTCACGGTGGAGGGTTTCTGGTCGCCGTAGGGAGAAGGTAGGATATGAGAATATCGCTTATGCATCTCGGATGAATAAAGCTGTGGTGGTATTTCTTAAGAAGAGTGTCTGGTAGATCGTGGTTGAGCATGGTGTACTTCTTAAAGGAATGTTTATTCAAGTTACGCACTTTTTCCCCGTCAACAAAGTAACGATTTCAAATGTACCACCGTTTATTCCAAATGAGCTATTGGAGCGCGAGGTTATTGCGCTTTGGGAAGTTCGCCAGTTCAATTAAGGTTGTCCCGTTGGGTTGCAAGCACAGCGTTGAAACAGGTAATGTCATTTCGGCGACAGGTGTTTATGTTTTTGGACTCACCGGAGCAGACTTTAGAGTTATCGTTTAAAATCAAGTATGACAACAGATTGTATATGGTTTATGCTAGTACGGGTAATCAACGGGTGTTTTGAGTGTGGAAGTTTGGTCACCAGCGACATGCTTGCCCGAAAAGGGAGAAGGCAGAGGCACAGGTGGTTATCGTAACGCCTGGGCCCGCTGATGTAGGAGAGGTGAGCTGACAGCGGTAGAGCAGCCACAAGCACCTGTTGCTGAGGAACAAGTTATCCTTGTTGAGGGCACGGGGTTGCAACTTGTATTAGAAGGTAATGTTATGCAGCAGAAAAATATTGTTTGAAGGTAAGGATGTATCTGAAGAGCCAGTTCCTCAGACTGGTGAGCAGGTGCCCAGTATGAGTGCTGGGGTAAAGGAGGGGTTCATGTGGAGCTAGGCTCCCAGGGAGTGGAGGAGATGCCCACTACGAGTGCTGGGGTTCATGTAGAGGCTAGGCTCCCAGGTAGTGGAGGAGTTGTCATTATGAGTAATGAGGTACAAGAGGGTTTTCATGTGGGCTAAGCTCTCAGGTAGTGGAGGAGATTCCCACTACGAGTGCTGGGGTTCATGTGGAGCTAGGCTCCCAGTTAATGGAGGAGATGCCCACTATGAGTAGTGATGTTCAGGTGGGGCTAGTCTCCCAGGTAGTGGAGGAGATGCTTGGTACAGTGATGAGGTGCAAGTGGGGAGTGTTGAAAGGGATGAGGTAGAGGGAGTCAGTTGTCTGTGGTCTCAGCTGAGGAGGATCAAGAGAAGGATATGGATATCTCGTTAGATATGACAGCTGATGGCGAGGACTCAGTTTATGATCTAGAGGAGGTAAATGAGTTTCTGGATCAGACTTTTGGGAAATCTGTCAAATTGGCAGATTATTTTGATGTTGATAAGTTTGTGAGGTCAGCTGTGGTGTTACAGAAGACGGTGGGGTTAGACCAGCTGAGTGAGAAGAAGCGGTTTCGCTTGAGGAAATTTATTACTGCTGTTGCAGCAGCAAAGGTGGGGAAAGCGTGTTCAGGTTAAAGAAGAAAAAAGAATAATGATGATGATCATGCCTCATAGGGTGTCTCTTTTTTCTTGTTGGTTTTCTCTGTGGGCTCTTCTGCTTTTCTTTTCTCTTTTCTATATGGAAGTACTAAGGGTAGGTTCTCTTAATATTAATGGGGAAGGGACAGGAATAAGAGGGCTTGGGTTTTAGAAGTAATAAAACAGAAAAGGCTTAATGTAGTTTTCCTACAGGAGACACATAGTGATGAGGAAAATGAGGTTGACTGGGGTATGTGGTGGGAGGGGCAGCATGTACTCAGTCATGGTACTAATTTCAGTACTGGGGTGGCAATCTTGTTTTCCTCAGGCTTAGGGTGACTGTGGTATCTACAACAGAGATTGTCAAGGGTCGGGCTTTATTGGTCAAGGTGGATGTTATGGGGTTTTTGTTTGTTTTTTGAATGTTTATGCTCCTAATGAGGGTACAGAGCGTATTGCTGTTTTTGATCAGATAAAGGAAACCTTAAGACAGTGTGATCAAGAGGGGTGTATGGTTTTAGGGGTGACTGGAATTGTACAGTGGATTTTACTGTTGATCGCACCGCTGAAGAACCTCACCTGCGGTCAGCCACTTGCCTGTCTGGCCTATTAAATGAGTTTGAGCTTTCTGATGTGTGGAGAGTAAGGAATGCAAAGTTAGGCAGTACACATGGCTAAAAATTAATGAAGGTCGTGTCAGTGCAGCAAGGTTAGACAGGTTGTATGTATCTGAGCAATACTGTAGTAGGGTTGGAAGGTGTGCCATTACTCCTGTGGGATTTTCTGATCATCATGTTGTTTCTGTTGATATTCACATGTCCTGTCCACGAAGGTCATCACCTTACTGGTATTTTAATGTTAAATTGTTACATGATGTCATGTTTTGTGACAGGTTTGTGTTGTTTTGGGAAAAATGGAGGGTTATAAAGGGAATTTTGAGTCCTTGAGACAATGGTGGGAGGTTGGGAAGGCCCAAATACGAGTTTTTGTCAACAGTATACTGCTCTGTCTCAAACTGAAGTTAAAGAGACTATCAAGGCCCTTGAACAGGATATCAAGTCTATTGAATTGAAGCTGCTCACTCAGAACGACCCTGGACTAGTCATGAACTTACAGGACAAGAGACATGAACTGAGGTCGTTTCTGCATGAAAGAGTGAAGGGTGCCTTGATTAGGTCTCGTTTCGCTTCCCTCAAGGATATGGATGCTCCCAGTGCTTTTTTTTAACCTCGGACAGTCGACGTTACAACGTAAACAGATGGTCTGCCTTCGTCTCCCTGATGGGAAGGTGACCACGGATGACAGTGAAATGCGTCAACATGCCGTGGATTTCTACTCTGTCCTCTATAAGGCGGAGGATTGTGACTCTCTGTGTACTGAACAGTTGTTACATGGTCTTCCTCAATTGGGACCTGAGCAGAGAGTCGTATTGGATGCTGACATTACACTGCAGGAGCTGTCCACAGCAGTTATGCAGCTCTCATCAGGCCGAGCCCCTGGCATCGATGGTTTACCATCTGAGTTCTATAAGCACTTTTGGGGGTCTATTGGGGAGGATTTTTATGAAGTGCTGTGTGAATCTTTTCATGAGGGTTCTCTTCCTGTATCCTGTCAACGTGCGGTGCTTTCACTGTTGCCAAAAAGGGGATTTGGCTCTCATAAAAAATTGGAGACCTGTTGCTTTGCTGTGCGCAGAATACAAAATTGTTTCTAAATGTCTCTCAAACAGGTTGAAAGAGTATCTGGGACTGTTGATCCACAAGGACCAGTCTTACTGTGTACCTGATCGCTCTATTGTTGACAACTTGTTTATAATAAGAGATGTTTTAGACATTTGTAAACTGTCTGATGTAAATGTGGGTTTACTTTCGTTAGATCAGGAGAAGGCTTTTGATCGTGTGGACCACCAGTACTTGTTTAAAACAATGAAAGCCTTTGGGTTTGGGGATGTTTTTCTGTCATGGGTGAATTTACTGTATGCTGGAGCCTCGTGTATGGTGAAGGTGGGTGGTGGTTTAAGTTGCCCCATCCCTGTCCAAAGGGGCATCAGGCAGGGATGCCCAATTTCAGGGCAGTTATATAGTCTGGCGATTGAACCAATGCTTTGTTTTTAAGAGCGAAGCTTACTGGTTTTCTCTGTGCCAGGTGTAATGAAGGGTCCCACGATAGCACTCTCTGCGTATGCAGATGACGTGATAGTTTTATTACAGGGGTGAGGATGTTAAGGTTCTCTCAAACACTTTAAAGGTGTATGAGGGCCTCCTCAGCTAGAGTCAATTGGGGAAAGAGTGAAGCGCTGTGGGCAGGTCGGCTTCAAACGGGGTCCACTCCAAGGTTACCAGGGGGCTTCAGTGGGGCAGAGATGGGATGAAGACTTTGGGGGTTTTTCTAGGCTCTGATGTCTTTCAGAAAAAGAACTGGGAGGGTGTATTGGAGAAAGTGTGTGCCAGACTGTCAAGATGGAAATGGTTGCTACCCCAGCTGTCTTATAGGGAAGGGTCCTGGTAGCTAATAATCTTGCTGCCTCTACCCTGTGGCACAGGCTAATGATTTTGCAGCCACCAAAGGGTCTGATACAAGAGCTTCAGAGGACCCTTGTCAATTTCTTCTGGTCTGGACAACACTGGATCAAAGCTGCAGCCCTGTACCTGCCACTGCATGAGGGTGGGCAAGGCCTGGTGGACATTTCTTCTAGGATCATGGCTTTCCGGCTCCAAGCAGCCCAGAGATTGTTGTACAGAGACTGTTCGAGCTGGGCTGAAACAGCCTACACATTGATGAGGAGAGCGGGCTGTTTGGGCTTAGACAAGCATCTTTTCCTCTTAAAGCTGGAGGGGGGTGATTTGACTGGCCTGACTCCATTTTATGAGTCTGTTATGCAGGCTTGGAGAGTCTTTGTCAAGTCCCGTAAGGCCTGCACGCCACCAGGGATGTGGCTTTTTGAAGAGCCTCTTTTTCACAACACTGCCATCCAGTCCCGTGTTCTGGGTTCAGCTAGCCTACGTGCATGCCTGTTAGGCGTGGGGTGTACCAAGCTGGGTCATCTGATGCGGAGCAGGAGCAGATCGTTGGAGGAGCTGGGAGAAAGAGCGGGGATCCGATCATCTCGCCTACTGAGGAAGGTCGTCGATGAGGTCTGCGACTCGTTGCCAGTGCCTCATCTGCAGTATGTGACTGACACTTCCAATTCTGATCGGTGGAAGGAGGGTCTGGATTATGTGTTCCCTGCACTGATTGTTAGTGCTGCGATAGGGGCATTTGAAGAGGACGTGGGGATGCTGCTTTCCTTCGATACCCCGGAGCTGGGGGAGTTCAAGGAGGTGG
>NW_026282898.1:15000-20976 GCF_023373465.1 Oncorhynchus keta
TCACCTTTGTGGAAGTTACCTGTGGCGCTGATGTTTAGGCCAAGGTATGTATGGTTTTTGTGTGCTCTAGGGCAACAGTGTCTAGATGGAATTTGTATTTGTGGTCCTGGTGACTGGACCTTTTTGGAACACCATTATTTTGGTCTTACTGAGATTTACTGTCAGGGCCCAGGTCTGACAGAATCTGTGCATAAGATCTAGGTGCTGCTGTAGGCCCTCCTTGGCTGGCAGAAGCACCAGATCATCAGCAAACAGCAGACATTTGACCGGATTCTAGCAGGAGGCCGGGTGCTGCAGACTTTTCTAGTGCCCGCGCCAGTTCGTTGATATATGTTGAAGAGGGTGGGGCTTAAGCTGCATCCCTGTCAACCTCATACGACCTGTGTGAAGAATGTGTGTGTTTTTGCAAATTTTAACCGCACACTTGTTGTTTGTGTACATGGATTTTATAATGTCATATGTTTTACCCCCAACACCACTTTCCATCAGTTTGTATAGCAGACTCATGCCAGATTGAGTCGAAGGCTTTTGAAATCAACAAAGCATGAGAAGTCTTTGCCTTGTTTTGGTTTGTTTGGTGGTCAATTAGGTGTGCAGGGTGAATACATGGTCTGTTTGTACAGTAATTTGACAAAAAGCCAATTTGACATTTGCTCAGTACATTGTTTTCATTGAGGAAATGTACTGAGTCTGCTGTTAATAATACAGAGGATTTTCCCAAGGTTACTGTTGACACATATTCCACAGGTAGTTATTGGGGTCAAATTTGTCTCCACTTTTGTGGATTGGGGTGATCAGTCCTTGGTTCCAAATATTGGGGAAGATGCCAGAGCTAAGTATGATGTTAACTCTTAGGCCGCCCCATCCCCGCATGCGGGATCGTGACTACAACCTCAAGCTCATTACCATAACGCAACATTAGCGATTTCTGAAAATTGCAAATGAAATGAAATAAATATGCCTGCCCTCAAGCTTATCCTTTTCTTAACAATCCTGTCGTCTCAGATTTTCAAAATATGCTTTAGAACCAGAAAATCAATAATTTGTGTAAGAGTGGTGATAGCTAGCTTAGCATTTAGCGTTAGCATTTAGCACGAACATTCACAAAAACCAGCAAAGGGATCAAATAAAATAATTTACCTTTGAAGAACTTCAGATGTTTCAATGAGGAGACTCTCAGACATAGCAGATGTCCAGCTTTTTCCTGAAAGATGCTTGTAGGACACAACGCTCCGCTTTGTTACTAGTATGCATTTGGCTACCGAAACTAACCGAAAATTAGTCACCTAAACGTCGAACTTTTTTCCGAATTAACTCTACAATATCGACTGAAACATGGACAACGTTGTTTGAATCAATCGCAGGTGTCTTGTCATATCTTTTCATTGAATGCTTCCGGAAGCGTGGCATTCTTCTTCGATTCGGATGGAAAGATACTGGTACCTGATCTTTGCGCACCATTTCCACGCACACCGATGGGACACTTGGCAATGTAGGCTCTATGGTCAATCTTCCGAATGATATGCCTACAAATACGTCACAATGCTGTGACACCTGGGAATCGATAGGAAGTGTCCTGTTCATTCCTGTCGATCTCACAGCCATATAGAGATCATGGAAAACGCCTCCAGAAATCCTGTTGATTTCCGGTCACTCAAACATCTTGGTTTTGCCGTAGATTTTGTTCTATGGCACACAGGAAATCTTTAGTTCTGGAAACGCTGAGTGTCTTCTTTCCAAAACTATTTCACCTGAAGTATAGTCGAGCATCTTTCGTACAAAGTATTGCGCTTAAAACGTGGCACGCTCTTTATCCAAAATGAAATACTGCCCCTATGAGGACCAACAGGTTAAAGAGTTTTAGTATAGCCACTGGAATTCGTTGTCTGTATATTTGATCATTTCATTGAGGATACCATCGACACCACAGGCCTTTTGGGTTGAAGGGTTTTATTTTGTCCTGTAACTCATTCAATGTAATTGGAGAATCCAGTGGGTTCTGGTAGTCTTTAATAGTTGATTCTAAGATCTGTATTTGATCATGTATATGTTTTTGCTCTTTGTTCTTATTATAGAACTGAAAGATTGGAGAAGTGGTTTACCCATACATCTCCATTTTGGATAGATAATTCTTCGTGTTGTTGTTTGTTTAGTGTTTTCCCAATTTTCCCTAGAAGTGGTTAGAGTCTATGGATTCTTCAATTGCATTGAGCTGATTTCTTGACATGCTGTTCCTTCTTTTTTCCGTAGTGTATTTCTGTATTGTTTTAGTGATTCACCATAGTGAAGGAGACTCAGGTTTTCCGGGTCTCTATGTTTTTGGTTGGACAGGTTTCTCAATTTCTTTCTTAGATTTTTGCATTCCTCATCAAACCATTTGTCATTATTGTTAATTTTCTTCGGTTTTCTATTTGAGATTTTTAGATTTGATAGGGAAGCTGAGAGGTCAAATATACTGTTAAGATTTTCTACTGCCAAGTTTACACCTTCACTATTACAGTGGAACGCTTTTACCCAGGAAATTGTCTGAAAGTGGATTGAATTCTGTTGTTGCCTAATTGTTTTTTGGTAGGTTTCAAACTGCATTCCTTCCACCTATAGCATTTTTAATGTTACTCAGTTCCTTTGGCTTTTGATGCCTCATGGTTGAGTATTGCTCTGTTTAAGTAGACTGTGATTTTGCTGTGGTCTGATAGGGGTGTTAGTGGACTGACTGTGAACGCGCTGAGAGATTCTGGGTTGAGGTCAGTGATAAAGTAGTCTACAGTACTACTGCCAAGAGATGAGCTCATAGGTGTACTCTCACCATAGAGTCCCCCTCGAAGCCTACCGTTGACTATGTACATACCCAGCGTGCGACAGAGCTGCAGGAGTTGTGACCCGTGTTTTGTTGGTTATGTTGTCATAGTTGTGCCTAGGGGGGCATATGTGGGAGGGGATGCTGTCACCTCCAGGCAGATGTTTGTCCCCCTGTGTGCTGAGGGTGTCAGGTTCTTGTCCGGTTCTGGCATTTAGGTCGCCACAGACTAGTACATGTCCCTGGGCCTGGAATAATTGATTTCGCCTCCAGGATGGAGAAGCTGTCTCTCACTAAAATATGGGGATTCTAGTGGGGACATAGGTAGGCACACAGGGACATTTTTCTCTGTTAGATAATTTCCTTTTGAATTTCTAGCCAAATGTAGAATGTTCCTGTTTTGATTAATTTAATGGAGTGAGTTAGGTCTGCTCTATACCAAATTAGCATACCGCCTGAGTCCCTTCCCTGTTTCACACCTGGTAGTTTGGTGGATGGGACTACCAGCTCTCTGTAACCTAGAGGGCAACCAGTGGGTCCGTCTCCTCTATACCAGGTTTCTTGCAGGATGACAATGTCTGTATTACCGATTTCTTTGGTGAAGTCCGGGTTTCTGCTCTTTTAGGCCAAAGGCAGATGACCTCAGGCCTTGGATATTCCAGGATGATATAGTGAAGGCTTTTTGTTCCATAGAATGTCCAATGTTGTTGGTCGTGTGGTTTGGCCTCAGGCCAGTAGGTGTGAGCAGAGCCTGCTGAGCATCTGGTACATGCTATTGGCTTGGGCGTAGTGTGAGAGTGGGGGTTGGGACTGTTTGCCCGCTCACTACCTGAGCGTATGTGTGGCTTCCATGTTGAGGCCCTCTTTGCGGGGGTGGGGTGCATGGGGTGGGCAGGAGTGGCATAGGTCTGATCTGAGGGGGCCCAACTGGGGTGTGGCATGGTTGACGTGGGGTGTTGATTGGTTGGGTGGGGGTGTGGATGTGTCTGGGTGTACTGTGGTCTGGATGTAATTCTCTCTGTGGGTCCTCTATGTGTAGGTCCAGGGGGTCCTGCAGGTCTGGGAGGGTGTCTCGCTGGTCTGGGTGGGGAGTCTATTGATCTGTTGCTCCTGTGTGAAGTGTTGGGGATACGCTTGAGAGCGATGTCCTTTAGGGTCCTGGCAAAGGTGGGCACTGCTGCCTTGTAGAGGTGGACCTGGTCATAGAGGCTGTTCAAGTCCAGGGTGGAGTGGTGGGCCAGGAAAACATTTGGTTTTGAGGCACAGTCACTGGAAATACTTGTGTTTACCCGCTGTATTGTGGCAGGGTGAAGTCTTTTCGTGGTAGCAGGGTGGAGATAACCACTTGTGCGTTGGGAAAGTAGACAGCCTTTTCAAATCACTCCTTCAGTGCTGTTGCCACTCCTTCCTGCTGTGCTCTCAGGTCGTTTGTGCCGCGTGTATTATTATGTGGCTGGGTGAACCTAGTTGGTCCTCAGACAGAAGGTCGAGGCACGCTGGGTGTTTGGACACCAGAGTTTAGACACACTATGTTTGGGAAAGTTTTTTTCTTCTATATTTCCCATTTGAGTCCATAAGTAGTGACAATCTGTGTCTTGCAGTTTGTCCTCAGTGGTGTGAGGGGGTTGTCAGAAGGGCCATCAGGTGGCTGACAGGGGTTGCCTCAGAGAGGTGAGAGCCGCTGGGCTTGTGGTTCTTCATTTGTCTGATATCTGCTGTGGTGTCGACATCTATGGTCAGGGTCTGGTGTGGACTGTTCTGCTGTGGTGTCGAAACCTTTGTCAGGTGCTGGGGTGGGCTGTTCTGTTGGCTCTCTGTGGGGGTGGCCACCTTCTAGTGGGTTGTTCTCTGTCGCACGCCGCCCCTCAACTCTCTCTCCGTCCCTCACCCTATCCTCCATCTCCCTCAACCTCTCTCCTCCACCAGCAGTCTGATCCTCTCCTCTAATGCTCTGTTCTTCCCTCCTGATTCTGCTCTTTCTCCTGTTGAAGTTGTCTCACCACAGTCCAGAGTGCAGATATGTTCTCTGTCCACCTCCAGCTCTCCGGGTCTGGTTAAGGGGGTGTTGTTGTGCTGACTGTTGTCTGGGTCTGTGCTGACTGAGTGTAATCACCTGCTGTTCCAGCTCCACCTGTCTTACCTCCAGCTGGGTGAATTTGTCCTTCATTTCAATGAGGAGTGGTAGTCCGTGCTGGGAGGTTGACTTCCGCTAAAGTTGCCTGCCTGTGGTGTTACATAATGAAGAGGTCTGGTTTGACCCGCTGGCGTGGGGTACTTGATCAAGGGAGAGCTTCTCTGTTGGGCTAATTCTTTGATTAGGTGAAAGTCCAGCTGAGACTGTTTGTGGTTACTTTGTACGCATCACTGTTCGACTTATAGATATTTATGAGTTACTTGACCTCAGAGTCCTCAAGTATCAAGTATTCTGAGTTTCCACCCTCGCTACTCCCCGCTCTCGCAACAGAGGGGTAGTGTGCCAATATAGCACTCGTGCCATGCCAGGGATGGCTTGTGTGGAAGATAAGGTTGCTGATGTTCCTAGTTTTTGTGGCTAGTCAGCAAAAAGTGTCTCTTGATTTTCCATAAGGAGCTTCATTTTGTCATCTTTTTCTGACTTCTCATTCTTTACATTCAAAGGATACTGGGTTTTAATTGCCTCTTGAACAGCGGAGGGAGCTTCTAAGGCCTCTCCATTTGGTTGGGGTAGACTGTAGTGACTCTCTGCCAGCTGTTGGGCTATTAATGGGCTTTGACGACCTCTACTTGACACGTCAGGTGCTAGTTGAAGCTGCTACGTCGCTTGGCAGAATTATGTTAGAATCTCAGTCCTCCATAAAGTAATGTTGTGTATTTTTCTTTCTTGGCTTTTGGAAATAAGATATAGTTTCAGCCTAAGCATTACTCACTCATAGTTCCAGGTTGGATGGCAGTTTCGTGGTTTCTGTTGTTTTCCAGAGAATCTGCTGTACAGTAGTAAAAATCCTTGGTAGTTGTGAACCTTCCAGGCGATTCCGTGAATTCCGCCCAAAATCAGTGCCGTAGGCTCTAAGTCTTGATCTGCTGTGAGGTTATGTTGTGGAGGGTGGGCCTGTGTGTGTTCCAGACAAAAAAATCAAAGTTTATCTGACTCTTAATCTATCTTTTTTAAAGAAAATGCTGGAAAATGCAGGAGCTGATCT
>NW_026282899.1:0-18937 GCF_023373465.1 Oncorhynchus keta
CATGGACTGGAACACTAGGGACTTGGACTCTAGGGACATGGACTGGAACACTAGGGACTTGGGACTCTAGGACATGGACTGGAACACTAGAGGACATGGACTGGGACTCTAGGACATGGACTGAACACACTAGGGACTTGGGACTCTAGGACATGGACTGGAAACAGAGACTCTAGGACATGGGACTTGGGACTCTAGGACATGGACTGGAACACTAGAGACTTGGGACTGACTGGAACACTAGGGACTTGGGATGGACTGGAACACTAGGGACTTGGGACTCTAGGACTGGAGGTTTAGAGACTCTGACTACATCACTGCATATCAATATTTTATGTGTTTCAGACGATTGTCATCATGTTTACATTTGTGTGCTCATGAAAGTGTGTGTTTGTGTACGTTGGTGTGTGTGTTTATGTATGTTGGTGTGTGTGTTTATTATGTACGTTGGTGTGTGTTTATGTACGTTGGTGACAGTGTGTTTATGTACGTTGGTGTGTGTGCTCCTGTTTATGTATCGTCTGGTCTGTCTGGGGACCGGTTCTGATTAGAATCAGAGTCTGGTCTGTCTGGACACCAGACCAGACCAGAGTCTGCTTGTCCTGTTCATTAGAACCAGAGTCTGTCTGTCTGAGACCGGTTCTGTTCATTAGAACCAGAGTCTGGTCTGTCTGGGGACCGGTTCTGCTCATGGAACCAGAGTCTGGTCTGTCTGGACACCAGTTCTGTTCAGTAGAACCAGAGTCTGTTCTGTCTCAGTTGTGTTCAGTAGAACCAGCTCGACACCAGTGTGTCTATTAGAACCAGAGTCTGGTCTGTCTGAGACCAGTTGGGTTCATTAGAACCAGAGTCTGGTCTGTCTGGAGACCAGTTCTGTCTATTGTAGAACCAGAGTCTGGTCTGTCTGGACACCAGTTGTTCAGTAGAACCAGAGTCTGGTCTGTCTGGAGACCAGTTGTGTTCATTAGAACCAGAGTCTGGTCTGTCTGACACCACCGAGAGTCTGGTCTGTTCATTAGAACCAGAGTCTGGTCTGTCTGGACACCAGTTCTGTTCATTGGAAAAACCAGAGTCTGGTCTGTCTGGACACCAGTTGGGTTCATAAGAACCAGAGTCTGGTCTGTCTGGAGACCAGTTCTGTTCAGTAGAACCAGAGTCTGGTCTGTCTGGAAAACTAGTTCTGTTCATTAGAACCAGAGTCTGGTCTGTCTGACACCAGTTGGGTTCATTAGAACCAGAGTCTGGTCTGTCTGGAGACCAGTTGTGTCACCAGAGTTGCCCGGAGACCAGTTGTGTTCATTAGAACCAGAGTCTGGTCTGTCTGGTCTATAAGACCAGAGTCTGTCTGGAGACCAGTTGTGTTCAGTAGAACCAGAGTCTGGTCTGTCTTCATTGTGTATTAATGACCTGGGCTCCAAGCTCCGTTAACATACAGAAGAGTGTGATCTCCAGGACACACACATTGATCGGACCATTTTTTGTTTACCTCTGTTACATTATGCTCTGTCTGCTTGTGGCTATTTATGTGTGTGATCCACAATAACCCTGACACACACACATCGATCGACACTGCTCTGTTAATATGCTCCGTCTGCATGATTCCAACAACCCTGACACACACACACACACACACACACACACACACACACACACACACACACACACACACACACACACACACACACACACACACACACACACACACACACACACACACACACACACACACACACACACACGGCACACACACGGGCCCATTGAGGCGGTGGTGCGTTGAAGACAAGCCTGGGTGGGAAGGGGACAGTCTCCCCAAGAGAAAGAAAGAAAGAGGGAGGAGAGTGAGAGGCAGTGGAGACAGAGGGATGGAGAGAGAAGAGAGAGGAGAGGGAGAAAGAGAGGGGATGAAGAGAGAGAGAGAGACCAACACAATCCCATCTGGCAACATCAACATCAGTAAAGTGCTTCTCCTGTAATTCATTTCCTCTCCTCCTCCCTCTCTCCTCTCCCTCTCCTCTCCTCTCCTCTCCCTCTCCTCTCCTCCTCTCCCTCTCTCCCCTCCTCCCCTCCTCTCCTTCCCTCTCTCCTCTCCTCTCCCTCCTCTCCTCCCTCCCCTCCCTCCCTCCCTCCTCCCTCCTCCCTCCCTCCTCCCTCCCTCCCTCCCTCCCTCCTCCTCCCTCCCTCCCTCCCCCTCCTCCCCTCCTCCCTCCTCTCCCTCTCCCCTCTCCTCTCCTCTCCTCTCCTCCTCTCCCTCTCCCTCCCTCCCTCCCTCCCTCCCTCCCCTCCCTCCTCCCTCCTCTCCTCTCCTCTCCTCCTCCCTCCCTCCTCCCTCCCTCCTCCCTCCCCTCCCTCCCCTCCCTCCCTCCCCCTCTCCCTCCTCCATCCCCCTCTCCTCTGCTCCATTCCACCTCCTCTCCCTCTCCTCTCCCCCGTCTCCTCCTCCTCTCCTCCATCCCCCTCTCCTCTCCTCTCCTCCCCCTCCCTCCCTCCCCTCTCCTCTCCTCCATCCTCCTCTCCTCCATCCCTCCCTCCCCTCCCCCCCTCTCCCCTCTCTCCATCCTCCTCTCCTCCATCCCCTCTCCTCCCCTCTCCTCTCTCCTCTGCTCCATTCTCCTCTCCTCTCTCTCCCTCCCTCTCCTCTCCTCCTCTCCCTCCCTCCTCCCTCCCTCCCTCCCCCTCCCTCCCTCCTCTCCCTCCTCCATCCTCCTCTCCTCCATCCCCCTCTCCTCTGCTCCATTCCCTCTCCTCTCCCCTGTCTCCCCTCTCCTCCATCCCCCTCTCCTCTCCTCCCTCCCCCTCTCCTCCATCCCCCCTCTCCTCTCATCCCTCCCTCCGTCTCTCACTGTCCAAGGGTAGGATGCGCTCCAGGTGAAACAGGGAAATCATCGATGACATAATTAGAGGACTTAAGAGAGGGCGGGAGTGTGTGTGTGTACGGAGCACGCATACATTCTCAATCTCACACACACTAAAACACACAGCCTCAGGTTTTGACCTCCTTGTGTGGAGTTAAATACCTTGATGGCCTCATTTGCTTGTCTATGAGCACAAACAAACACACACACACACACACACACACACACACACACACACACACACACACACACACACACACACACACACACCTTGAGGTGTGTTTTAAGAGGTGGTGAAGGACTGTTGACTTGCTTGCTCATTTGAATGTTTCTTACCGAGCCCTGGGCCCTGGAAACCTCTGTGGTGTGGGTTAACATTTCTCTCCCTGTGTGTGTGTGCGTGTGCGTGTGCGTGTGTGTGTGTGTTTCTGTGTGTGTGTTTCTGTGTGTGTGTGTGTGTGTGTGTGTGTGTGTCTGTGTGTGTGTGTGTGTGTGTGTGTGTGTGTGTGTGTGTGTGTGTGTGTGTGTGTGTGTGTGTGTGTGTGTGTGTGTAATCACAGTGTGTGTCCCCTCTGGTATGTGCTGAGTGTGTGTCAAAGGTGCAAGACAGCCTGTGAGTTGAGAAAACTGGCCCTTTAACTGTGTGTGTGTCCTCCCTGTGAACCTTCCTCCCCTCAGTGAACCTTCCTCCCCAGTGTGTGTGTTCCTGTGTCAGGAACCACAAAACACACTTTAAACACACAACTCGGTTTGACCCATAATTAAACCAACATTTGGAGTTTCAGCAAAAACACCTTAAAACACATTCTGGAGTTTGTGTGTGCAAAAACACACCTTAAAACACATTCTGTGAGTGTTTTGTGTAATCAAAAACAGACTAAAAACACATTCTGGATGTTTTGAGTGTCAAAACACACCTTAAAAACACATTCTGGAGTTTTCAGCCCTCAAAACCACCTCAAACACATTCTCAGGGTTTTCAGCACCAAAACACACCTTAAACACATTCTGGAGTTTTCAGCACCAAAACATACCTTAAACACATTCTGGAGTTTTCAGCACCAAAACACACCTTAAAACACATTCTGGAGTTTTCAGCACCAAAACACACCTTAAAACACATTCTGGAGTTTTCAGCACCAAAACACACCTTAAAACACATTCTGAGTTTTCAGCACCAAAACACACCTTAAACACATTCTGAGTTTTCAGCACCAAAACACACCTTAAAAACACATTATGGAGTTTTCAGCACCAAAACACACCTTTAAACACATTCTGGAGTTTTCAGCACTAGAAGCACCAGGGAGACTGTAATTTAATTTGACCTTTATTTAACCAGGCAAGTCAGTTAAGAAAAATCTTATTTTCAATGACGGCCTAGGAACAGTGGGTTAACTGCCTGTTCAGGGGCAGAAACAGATTTGTACCTTGTCAGCTCAGGGTTTGAACTTGCAACCTTCCGGTTACTAGTCCAACACTCTAACCACTAGGCTACCCTGCTGCCACTACACTCTAACCACAGGGTTACTCCTGCCGCTACTAACCACTAGGCTACCCCTGCCGCCACTACACTCTAACCACTAGGCTACCCTGCCATAATACAGACTAACACACTTTAAAGTGACATTTCAGCTATTCTTAGATGATGATAATGATGATGATGATGATTACATTAACATAATCAGTGATTAAAACAAATAAAAACATTATTCAATTCTTCAGGTTGGACAAATGAATCAACAATGATTTGGGGTAGTTTTAAGCACCAAACCCCATTTTAAAATGTAAAACATTGTTACGCCCCTTTAACACCAGGGCCAATGAGCTCAGCTTCAGTGTGAAGTGGTGTATAACAGTGGAGCTCAGCTCCATTATAAAAGACAAGTGGTGTCTACAGTAGTGTGAGTTGAACAGTGGTGTCTACAGTGGTGAGCTCCATTATAAAAGACTAGTGGTGTTCCATTATAAAAGACTAGTGGTGTCTACAGTGTGAGTGAAATCTCCATAGTATACAAGACCAGTGGTGTACAGTGGTATCTCCATTATACAAAAGACTAGTGGTGTCTCCATTATAAAAGACTTGTGGTGTCTCCATTATAAAAGACAAGTGGTCAGCTTCAGTGGTGTCTCCATTATAAAAGACAAGTGGTGTCTACAGTGGTGAAATCTCCATTATAAAAGACTAGTGGTGTCACAGTGGTGTCTCCACTATACAAGACTAGTGGTGTCTACAGTGGTGTCTCCATTATAAAAGACTAGTGTGCTCCATTATAAAGTGTGAGTGAAATCCATTATAAAAGACTAGTGGTGTCTACAGTGGTGTCTCCCATATAAAAGACAAGTGGTGCTCTACAGTGGTGTCTCCACTATAAAAGACTAGTGGTGTCTACAGTGGTGTCTCCATTATAAAAGACTAGTGGTGTCTACAGTGGTGTCTCCGCTATAAAATACAAGTGGTGTCTACAGTGGTGTCTCCACTATACAAGACTAGTGGTGTCTTCAGTGGTGTCTCCATTATAAAAGACTAGTGGTGTCTCCATTATAAAAGACTTGTGGTGTCTTCCATTATAAAAGACTAGTGGTGTCTACAGTGGTGTCTACAGTGGTGTCTCCATTATAAAAGACTAGTGGTGTCTACAGTGGTGTCTCCATTATAATAGACAAGTGGTGCTACTCTACAGTGGTGAAATCCATTATACAAGACAAGTGGTGTCTACAGTGGTGTTCCATTATAAACACAAGTGTTTCTACAGTGGTGTCTCCATTATAAAAGACAAGTGGTGTCTACAGTGGTGTCTACAGTGGTGTCTTTCCATTATAAAAGACAAGTGGTGTCTACAGTGGTGTCTCCATTATAACAGACAAGTGTGTCTACAGTGGTGTCTCCAGTGGTGTTCCATTTATACAAGACTAGTGGTGTCTACAGTGGTGTCTCCATTATAAAACACAAGTGGTGTCTACAGTGGTGTCTCCATTATAAAAGACAAGTGGTGTCTACAGTGGTGTCTACAGTGGTGTCTCCATTATAAAAGACAAGTGGTGTCTACAGTGGTGTCTCCATTATAACAGACAAGTGGTGTCTACAGTGGTGTCTCCATGGTGTCTCCACTATACAAGACTAGTGGTGTCTACAGTGGTGTCTCCATTATAAAAGACAAGTGGTGTCTACAGTGGTGTTCCATTATAAAAGACTAGTGGTGTCTACAGTGGTGTCTCCATTATAAAGACTAGTGGTGTCTACAGTGGTGTCTCCATTATAAAAGACTAGTGGTGTCCATTATAAAAGACAGTGGTGTCTCCATTATAAAAGACAAGTGGTGTCTACAGTGGTGTCTCCGCTATAAAAGACAACAAGTGGTGTCTACAGTGGTGTCTCCACTATAAAAGACTAGTGGTGTCTACAGTGGTGTCTCCATTATAAAAGACTAGTGGTGTCTCCATTATAAAAGACTAGTGGTGTCTACAGTGGTGTCTCCATTATAAAAGACAAGTGGTGTCTACAGTGGTGTCTCCACTATAAAAGACTAGTGGTGTCTACAGTGGTGTCTCCATTATAAAAGACTAGTGGTGTCTCCACTATAAAAGACTAGTGGTGTCTACAGTGGTGTCTCCATTATAAAAGACAAGTGGTGTCTACAGTGGTGTCTCCATTATAAAAGACAAGTGGTGTCTACAGTGGTGTCCATTATACAGTGGTGTCTACAGTGGTGTCTCCATTATAAAAGACAAGTGGTGTCTACAGTGGTGTCTACAGTGGTGTCTCCATTAGTAAGACAAGTGGTGTCTACAGTGGTGTCTCCATTATAAAAGACAAGTGGTGTCTACAGTGGTGTGTCTCCATTATAAAAAAAGACAAGTGGTGTCTACAGTGGTGTCTACAGTGGTGTCTACAGTGGTGTCTCCATTATAAAAGACAAGTGGTGTCTACAGTGGTGTCTCCATTATAAAAGACAAGTGGTGTCTACAGTGGTGTCTCCACTATAAAAGACAAGTGGTGTCACAGTGATGTCTACAGTGGTGTCTCCATTATAAAAGACAAGGGGTGTCTACAGTGGTGTCTCCATTATAAAAGACAAGTGGTGTCTCCATTATGGTGTCTACAGTGGTGTCTCCATTATACAAGACTAGTGGTGTCTACAGTGGTGTCTCCATTATAAAAGACAAGTGGTGTCTACAGTGGTGTCTCCATTATAAAAGACTAGTGGTGTCTACAGTGGTGTCTCCATTATAAAAGACTAGTGGTGTCTACAGTGGTGTCTCCATTATAAAAGACTAGTGGTGTCCATTATAAAAGACAGTGGTGTCTACAGTGGTGTTCCATTATAAAAGACTAGTGGTGTACAGTGGTGTCTCCATTATAAAAGACAAGTGGTGTCTACAGTGGTGTCTCCATTATAAAAGAGTGGTGTCTAGTGGTGTCTACAGTGGTGTCTCCACTATACAAGACTAGTGGTGTCTACAGTGGTGTTCCATTATAAAAGACTAGTGGTGTCTCCATTATAAAAGACTAGTGGTGTCTCCATTATAAAAGACTAGTGGTGTCTACAGTGGTGTCTCCACTATAAAAGACAAGTGGTGTCTACAGTGGTGTCTCCATTATAAAAGACTAGTGTGTCTACAGTGGTGTCTCCATTATAAAACTAGTGGTGTCTACAGTGGTGTCTCCATTATAAAAGACTAGTGGTGTCTACAGTGGTGTCTCCATTATAAAAGACTAGTGGTGTCTCCATTATAAAAGACTAGTGGTGTCTCCATTATAAAGACTAGTGGTGTCTACAGTGGTGTCTCCACTATAAAAGACAAGTGGTGTCTACAGTGGTGTCTCCATTATAAAAGACTAGTGGTGTCTCCAGTGGTGTACTCCATTATAAAAGACTAGTGGTGCTCCATTATAAAAGACTAGTGGTGTTCCATTATAAAAGACTAGTGGTGTCTAAAACAGTGGTGTCTCCATTATAAAAGACTAGTGGTGTCTACAGTGGTGTCTCCACTATAAAAGACTAGTGGTGTCTCCATTATAAAAGACTAGTGGTGTCTACAGTGGTGTCTCCATTATAAAAGACTAGTGGTGTCTACAGTGGTGTCTCCATTATAAAAGACTAGTGGTGTCTACAGTGGTGTCTCCACTATAAAAAAGTGGTGTCTACAGTGGTGTCTCCACTATAAAAGACAAGTGGTGTCTACAGTGGTGTCTCCATTATAAAAGACTACAGTGGTGTCTCCATTATAAAAGACTAGTGGTGTCATTATACAGTGGTGTCTCCATTATAAAAGACTAGTGGTGTCTCCATTATAAAAGACTAGTGGTGTCTCCATTATAAAAGACTAGTGGTGTCTACAGTGGTGTCTCCACTATAAAAGACTAGTGTCTACAGTGGTGTCTCCACTATAAAAGACTAGTGGTGTCTACAATGGTGTCTCCACTATAAAAGACAAGTGGTGTCTACAGTGGTGTCTCCATTATAAAAGACTAGTGGTGTCTACAGTGGTGTCTCCATTATAAAAGACTAGTGGTGTCTACATGGGTTCTATTATAAAAGACTAGTGGTGTCTACAGTGGTGTCTCCACTATAAAAGACTAGTGGTGTCTACAGTGGTGTCTCCATTATAAAATACTAGTGGTGTCTACAGTGGTGTCTCCACTATAAAAGACTAGTGGTGTCTACAGTGGTGTCTCCACTATAAAAGACTAGTGGTGTCTACAGTGGTGTCTCCATTATAAAAGACTAGTGGTTTCTCCATTATAAAAAGACTAGTGGTGTCTCCATTATAAAAGACTAGTGGTGTCTCCATTATAAAAGACTAGTGGTGTCTCCATTATAAAAGACAAGTGGTGTTGAAATCCCATAGTACAACAGTAGTGAGCTCAGCTTCAGTGTGAGTTGAAATCCCATAGTACAACAGTAGTGAGCTCAGCTTCAGTGTGAGTTGAAATCCCATAGTACAACAGTAGTGAGCTCAGCTTCAGTGTGAGTTGAAATCCCATAGTACAACAGTAGTGAGCTCAGCTTCAGTGTGAGTTGAAATCCCATAGTACAACAGTAGTGAGCTCAGCTTCAGTGTGAGTTGAAATCCCATAGTACAACAGTAGTGAGCTCAGCTTCAGTGTGAGTTGAAATCCCATAGTACAACAGTAGTGAGCTCAGCTTCAGTGTGAGTTGAAATCCCATAGTACAACAGTAGTGAGCTCAGCTTCAGTGTGAGTTGAAATCCCATAGTACAACAGTAGTGAGCTCAGCTTCAGTGTGAGTTGAAATCCCATAGTACAACAGTAGTGAGCTCAGCTTCAGTGTGAGTTGAAATCCCATAGTACAACAGTAGTGAGCTCAGCTTCAGTGTGAGTTGAAATCCCATAGTACAACAGTAGTGAGCTCAGCTTCAGTGTGAGTTGAAATCCCATAGTACAACAGTAGTGAGCTCAGCTTCAGTGTGAGTTGAAATCCCATAGTACAACAGTAGTGAGCTCAGCTTCAGTGTGAGTTGAAATCCCATAGTACAACAGTAGTGAGCTCAGCTTCAGTGAGTTGAAATCCCATAGTACAACAGTAGTGAGCTCAGCTTCAGTGTGAGTTGAAATCCCATAGTACAACAGTAGTGAGCTCAGCTTCAGTGTGAGTTGAAATCCCATAGTATGACAGTAGTGAGCTCAGCTTCAGTGTGAGTTGAAATCCCATAGTACAACAGTAAAGGGATGTTTAGGCCACAGAAAAATATATCGTAATTACATTTGGTTTCTTTAATTTCATACAGATTCCCCATCTGTCATTTACCTACCCGATGTGATCTACAACAGACAGTGTTACCAACAGTATTCTACTCCATTACATCCTTCATTTACCAACGTGAAGTGGTGTCTACAGTGGTGTCTACAGTGGTGTCTACAGTGGTGTCTCCACTATAAAATACAAGTGGTGTCTACAGTGGTGTCTCCATTATAAAATACTAGTGGTGTCTACAGTGGTGTCTACAGTGGTGTCTCCACTATAAAATACAAGTGGTGTCTACAGTGGTGTCTCCATTATACAAGACAAGTGGTGTCTACAGTGGTGTCTCCATTATAAAAGACAAGTGGTGTCTACAGTGGTGTCTAAAGTGGTGTCTCCATTATAAAAGACAAGTGGTGTCTACAGTGGTGTCTCCATTATAAAAGACTAGTGGTGTCTGCAGTGGTGTCTACAGTGGTGTCTCCATTATAAAATAAAAGTGGTGTCTACAGTGGTGTCTCCATTATAAAAGACAACTACAGTGGTGTCTACAGTGGTGTCTCCATTATAAAAGACAAGTGGTGTCTACAGTGGTGTCTCCATTATAAAAGACTAGTGGTGTCTACAGTGGTGTCTCCATTATAAAAGACAAGTGGTGTCTACAGTGGTGTCTCCACTATAAAAAGACAAGTGGTGTCTACAGTGGTGTCTCCATTATAAAAGACTAGTGGTGTCTACAGTGGTGTCTCCACTATAAAAGACAAGTGGTGTCTACAGTGGTGTCTACAGTGGTGTCTCCACTATAAAAAGACTAGTGGTGTCTACAGTGGTGTCTCCACTATAAAAGACTAGTGGTGTCTACAGTGGTGTCTCCACTACCAAAAGACTAGTGGTGTCTACAGTGGTGTCTCCACTATAAAAGACAAGTGGTGTCTACAGTGGTGTCTCCATTATAAAGACTAGTGGTGTCTCCATTATAAAAGACTAGTGGTGTCTACAGTGGTGTCTCCATTATAAAAGACAAGTGGTGTCTACAGTGGTGTCTCCATTATAAAAGACAAGTGGTGTCTACAGTGGTGTCTCCATTATAAAAGACTAGTGGTGTCTACAGTGGTGTCTCCATTATAATAGACAAGTGGTGTCTACAGTGGTGTCTACAGTGGTGTCTACAGTGGTTTCTCCATTATACAAGACAAGTGGTGTCTACAGTGGTGTCTCCATTATAAAATACAAGCGGTTTCTACAGTGGTGTCTCCATTATAAAAGACAAGTGGTGTCTACAGTGGTGTCTCCATTATAAAAGACTAGTGGTGTCTACAGTGGTGTCTACAGTGGTGTCTCCATTATACAAGACAAGTGGTGTCTACAGTGGTGTCTCCATTATAAAAAGACAAGGGGTGTCTACAGTGGTGTCTCCATTATAAAAGACTAGTGGTGTCTCCATTATAAAAGACAAGTGGTGTCTACAGTGATGTCTACAGTGGTGTCTCCATTATAAAAGACAAGGGGTGTCTACAGTGGTGTCTCCATTATAAAAGACAAGAGGTGTCTACAGTGGTGTCTCCATTATAAAAGACAAGTGGTGTCTACAGTGGTGTCTCCATTATAAAAGACAAGGGGTGTCTACAGTGGTGTCTCCATTATAAAAGACAAGTGATGTCTACAGTGGTGTCTACAGTGGTGTCTCCATTATAAAAGACTAGTGGTGTCTACAGTGGTGTCTCCACTATAAAAGACTAGTGGTGTCTACAGTGGTGTCTACAGTGGTGTCTCCACTATATAAGACTAGTGGTGTCTACAGTGGTGTCTCCACTATACAAGACTAGTGGTGTCTACAGTGGTATCTCCATTATAAAAGACAAGTGGTGTCTACAGTGGTGTCTCAATTATAAAAGACTAGTGGTGTCTACAGTGGTGTCTCCATTATAAAAGACAAGTGGTGTCTACAGTGGTGTCTACAGTGGTGTCTCCGCTATACAAGACTAGTGGTGTCTACAGTGGTGTCTCCATTATAAAAGACTAGTGGTGTCTACAGTGGTGTCTCCATTATAAAAGACAAGTGGTGTCTACAGTGGTGTCTCCATTATAAAAGAATAGTGGTGTCTACAGTGGTGTCTCCACTATACAAGACTAGTGGTGTCTACAGTGGTGTCTCCATTATAAAAGACTAGTGGTGTCTACAGCGGTGTCTCCACTATAAAAGACTAGTGGTGTCTACAGTGGTGTCTCCATTATAAAAGACTAGTGGTGTCTACAGTGGTGTCTCCACTATAAAAGACTAGTGGTGTCTACAGTGGTGTCTCCACTATAAAAGACTAGTGGTGTCTACAGTGGTGTCTCCACTATAAAAGACTAGTGGTGTCTACAGTGGTGTCTCCATTATAAAAGACTAGTGGTGTCTACAGTGGTGTCTCCACTATAAAAGACTAGTGGTGTCTACAGTGGTGTCTCCACTATAAAAGACTAGTGGTGTCTACAGTGGTGTCTCCATTATAAAGACTAGTGGTGTCTCCATTTACATTTACATTTACATTTAAGTCATTTAGCAGACGCTCTTATCCAGAGCGACTTACAAATTGGTGCATTCACCTTATGACAATTATAAAAGACTAGTGGTGTCTCCATTATAAAAGACTAGTGGTGTCTCCATTATAAAAGACTAGTGGTGTCTCCATTATAAAAGACTAGTGGTGTCTCCATTATAAAAGACAAGTGGTGTCTACAGTGGTGTCTCCACTATAAAAGACTAGTGGTGTCTACAGTGGTGTCTCCACTATAAAAGACTAGTGGTGTCTACAGTGGTGTCTCCACTATAAAAGACTAGTGGTGTCTACAATGGTGTCTCCACTATAAAAGACAAGTGGTGTCTACAGTGGTGTCTCCATTATAAAAGACTAGTGGTGTCTACAGTGGTGTCTACAGTGGTGTCTCCATTATAAAAGACTAGTGGTGTCTACAGTGGTGTCTCCATTATAAAAGACTAGTGGTGTCTACAGTGGTGTCTCCACTATAAAAGACTAGTGGTGTCTACAGTGGTGTCTCCACTATAAAAGACTAGTGGTGTCTACAGTGGTGTCTCCATTACATTTGGTTCCTTCTCCTCTTTTCTTTAATTTATTGGATCCAGATTTGATACATGGTGCTTCTGTAGCTCAGTTGGTAGAGCATGGCGCTTGTAACGCCAGGGTAGTGGGTTCGATTCCCGGGACCACCCATACGTAGAATGTATGCACACATGACTGTAAGTCGCTTTGGATAAAAGCGTCTGCTAAATGGCATATATTATTATTATTTATTTTATTATATTATACATGTTCTTACCGTGGTTTCCCAACGTGGTCGTGACTCCTTCTTCAGCATGGATTTCATTAGCCTTCCTCCGGGCCACTTCTGCCAGAACCACCTCTCCCTTATCACATGCCACATAATGGAGATCCTTTGAAGGTAAACAGGAAATAAAACCACATTTATTTATTTAATCTAAAATGAATCTAGGCTCCAATGACAATGAGAGAGGGAGGGGAGGAGAGAGGGAGGGGAGGAGAGAGGGAGTGGAGGAGAGAGGGAGTGGAGGAGAGAGGGAGTGGAGGAGAGAGGGAGTGGAGGAGAGAGGGAGGGGAGGAGAGAGGGAGTGGAGGAGAGAGGGAGTGGAGGAGAGGGGTGGAGGAGAGAGGGAGTGGAGGAGAGAGGGAGGGGAGGAGAGAGGGAGTGGAGGAGAGAGGGAGGGGAGAGAGAGAGTGGAGGAGAGAGGGAGGGGAGGAGAGAGGGAGTGGAGGAGAGAGGGAGGGGAGGAGAGAGGGAGTGGAGGAGAGAGGGAGGGGAGGAGAGAGGGAGTGGAGGAGAGAGGGAGGGGAGGAGAGAGGGAGTGGAGAGAGGGAGGGGAGGAGAGAGAGAGTGGAGGAGAGAGGGAGGGAGGAGAGAGGGAGGGAGAGGGAGGGAGTGGAGGAGAGAGGGAGTGGAGGAGAGGGAGGGGAGGAGAGAGAGAGTGGAGGAGAGAGGGAGTGGAGGAGAGAGGGAGGGGAGGAGAGAGAGAGGAGAGTGTTTTGAAAAAAAATCATCAGTGAGGAAGAAGGGAAGGGGAGAAACAGATAAAATGACGTGTTTGAAGTTTGACATCAGAGGAGAGAGAGAGAGAGAGAGAGAGAGAGAGAGAGAGAGAGAGAGAGAGAGAGAGAGAGAGAGAGAGAGAGAGAGGTTGGATGAAATTATGAAATATGAAATGCCCGTCTGACGGTTTCAAACCATCGCTCTCGTCGGTTTGGGTTTGAACTCGGGGGAAGGGATGTTATCTCCACGCCCGGCGTGTTTTTAGAAGTCGGAGGAGACGCGATGCGAAAAGGGAAGGTTCACCTTTCAGAAAGTCTAGTATTTCTCTGTTAGGGAGAAAATAAGATCCATCCAAGCTTATTACAGTATCAGAGCAAGACAACATGGAGACTCAGTGTGTGTCCTTTCTGTCAGCCTCATCTCACTAAAGAGGACAATACTGTTAGTAAATACGGTTGGAGGGTCATTCAGTTGAGGCTAAAGTATTTTAAATACAAGGGGCCAGAAAGCTATGGTCCCCTCTACACAGTAAATACGGTTGGAGGGTCACTCAGTTGAGGTTCATAACTCTCCTGTCTACCGCTCCGACCGCTCTACCGCTCCGACCCCCTCTCTACCCTCCTTACCCTCTCTAACCTTCCTACCTCTCTCTAACCCTCCTACCCCTCTCTAATCCTCTCGACCCCCATCTCTAACCCTCTCTAACCATCCAACCCCTCTCTAATCCTCCTTACCCTCTCTAACCCTCCTACCCCTCTCTAACACTCTTTACCCTCCTTACCCTCTCTAACCCTCCAACCCCACTCTAACCTCCTACCCTCTCTAACCCTCCTACCCCTCTCTAACCCTCCTAACCCTCCTTACCCCCTCTCTAACCCTCCTTACCCCTCTTAACCCTCCCTACCCCTCTCTAATCCTCTCGACCCCCATCTCTAACCCTCTCTAACCCTCCTACCCCTCTCTAACCCTCCTACCCCTCTCTAACCCACCAACCCCTCTCTAACCCTCCAACCCTCTCTAACCCTCCTTACCCCTCTCTAATCCTCCTCGACCCATCTCTAACCCTTGTACCCTCCTACCCTTCTCTAACACTCCTACCCCTCTCTAACCCTCCTACCCCTCTCTAACCCTCATACCCCCTCTCTAACCCTCGTACCCCTCCTTACCCCTCTCTAACCTTCCTAACCCTCTCTAACCCTCCCTACCCCTCTCTAACCCTCCTTACCCCCTCTTTAACCCTCCCTACCTCACTCTAACCCTCCCTACCCCTCTCTAACCCTCTCAACCCCATCTCTAACCCTCTCTAACCCTCCTTACCCCTCTCTACCCCTCCCTGCCCTCTCTAACCCTCCAACCTCTCTAATCATCTCTTACCCCTCTCTAACCCTCCTACCCCTCTCTAACCCTCCTTACCCCTCTCTAACCCTCCTTACCCTCCTTACCCCTCTCTAACCCTCCAACCCCTCTCTAACCCTCCTACCCATCTCTAACCCTCCTACCCCTCTCTAACCCTCCTACCCCTCTCTAACCCTCTCTAACCCCTCTTAACCCTCTCTAACCCTCCTTACCCCTCTTTAACCCTCCCTACCCCTCTCTAATCCTCTCGACCCCCATCTCTAACCCTCCTACTCCTCTCTAACCCTCCTACCCCTCTCTAACCCACCAACCCCTCTCTAACCCTCCTTACCCTCTCTAATCCTCTCGACCCATCTCTAACCCTCGTACCCCTAATACCCTTCTCTAACCCTCCTACCCCTCTCTAACCCTCCTTACCCTCTCTAACCCTCATACCCCTCTCTAACCTTCCTACCCCTCTCTAACCTTCCTACCCCTCTCTAACCTTCCTACCCCTCTCAAACCTTCCCCCTCTCTAACCCTCCCTCAGGCCTGGCTCAGAGGTGAAGTGCATCCCATACAGCACCATATTTACTATATTTGACCAGGGCCCTATGGGTCACAAGTAGTGCACTATATACAGTTGAAGTCGGAAGTTTACATACACCTTAGCCAAATACATTTAAACTCAGTTTTCACAATTGCTGAAATGTAATCAGAGTAGAAATTCCCTGTTTTAGGTCAGTTAGGATCACCACTTTATTTTAAGAATGTAAAATGTCAGAATACAAGTAGAGAGAATGATTTATTTCATCTTCCTTTCATCACATTCCCAGTGGGTCAGAAGTTTACATACACTCAATTAGTATTTGGTAGCATTGCCTTAAATTATTTAACTTGGGTTAAACATTTTGGGTAGCCTTCCAAAAGCTTCCCACAATAAGTTGGGTGAATTTTGGCCCATTCCTCCTGACAGAGCTGGTGTAACTGAGTCAGGTTTGTAGGCCTCCTTGCTCACACATGCTTTTTCAGTTCTGCCCACAAATGTTCTATGGGATTGAGGTCAGGGCTTTGTGATGGCCACTCCAATACCTTGACTCTGTTGTCCTTAAGCCATTTGCCACAACTTTGGAAGTATGTTTGGGGTCATTGTCCATTTGGAAGACCCATTTGCGACCAAGCTTTAACGTCCTGACTGATGTTTGAGATGTTGCTTCAATATATCCACATAATTGTCCTGCCTCATGATTCCATCTATTTTGTGAAGTGCACCAGTCCCTCCTGCAGCAAAGCACCCCCACAACATGATGCTGCCACCCCGTGCTTCACGGTTGGGATGGTATTCTTCGGCACAAGCCTCCCTTTTTCCTCCAAACATAACGATGGTCATTATGGCCAAACTATTTTTGTTTCATCAGACCAGAGGACATTTCTCCAAAAAGTCCGATCTTTGTCCCCATGTGCAGTTGCAAACCGTAGTCTGTCTTTTTTATGGCGGTTTTGGAGCAGTGGCTTCTTCCTTGCTGAGCTGCCTTTCAGGTTATGCTTCACGATATACCTGTTTCCTCCAGACTCATTGTTCTGGGATTGATTTAATCTCTAGGAGACAGAACGCGTCTCCTTCCTGAGCGGTATGGCGGCTGCGTGGTCCCATGGTGTTTATACTTGCGTACTATTGTTTGTACAGATGAATGTGGTACCTTCAGGCGTTTGGAAATTGATCCCAAGGATGAACCAGACTTGTGGAGGTCTACAATTTCTTTTCCGAGGTCTTGGCTGATTTCATTTGATTTTCCCATGATGTCCAAGCAAAGAGGCACTGAGTTTGAAGGTAGGCCTTGAGAAATACATCCACAGGTACACCTCAATTGACTCAAATGATGTCAATAAGCCTATCAGAAGTTTCTAAAGCCATGACATCACTTTCTGGAATTTTCCAAGCTGTTTAAAGGCACAGTCAACTTAGTGTATGTAAACTTCTGACCCACTGGAATTGTGATACAGTGAATTATAAGTGAAATAATCTGTCTGTAAACAATTGTTGGATAAATTACTTGTGTCATGCACAACGTAGATGTCCTAACCAACTTGACCAAAACTATAGTTTGTTTTAACAAGAAATTTGTGGAGTGGTTGAAAAACAAGTTTTAATGACTCCAACCTAAGTGGATGTAAACTTCTGACTTCAACTGTAGATAATAGGGCCCTGGTCAATGGTAGTGCACTATATAGTGCACTAGGTAATAGGGGCCATTTGGTACACATACCTGTCTCAGAGCCTGTCAGTCTGTCTCTATATACCCCAAGACCCTGTCTTTGTATGTTTGTCTGTTAGTCTGTCTCTATACACCTCTAGACCCTGTCTGTCTGTCTGTCTGTCTGTCTGTCTGTCTGTCTGTCTGTCTGTCTGTCTGTCTGTCTGTCTGTCTGTCTGTACCCCTCGACCCTGAGTCTGTCTGTCTGTCTGTCTGTCTGTCTGTCTGTCTGTCTGTCTGTCTGTAAGCCCTGAGTCTGTCTGTCTGTCTGTCTGTCTGTACCCCTCGGCCCTGAGTCTGTCTGTCTGTCTGTCTGTCTGTCTGTCTGTCTGTCTGTCTGTCTGTCTGTCTGTGTACCCCTCAACCCTAGGATCTGTCTGTCTGTCTGTCTGTCTGTCTCTGTCTGTCTGTACCCCTAGATCCTGAGCCTGATTCACACATTATCCGAGAGAAAGAAACAGGGGATGAAAGGATGATCATAGGTTCAGGGAGAACCCTGAGGTCTGGAGCAAAATGGAGAGAGAGGCGAGGGGAGGGGAGTAACAACACTAAATTGAACATTGTGAATGAGCAAACAGATTGGATAATTAGATATGTTTCTAACCTCCCGCACTACAAGCTAACTCTACATTCAGCAGCTGTTGAGTGAGGAACAGGCTTAATGGCTTCTAATGGAGAACAAACAGAGACTCTCAACAACACTACATTCGCGCTGTTGAATGAGCAGGCTTCAATTAGATATGTGTGGCCACAGCTTCCTAATGGAGAACAAACAGAGACAGAGATGAGAAGAGACAGAGAGAGAGAGAGAGAGAGAGAGAGAGAGAGAGAGAGAGAGAGAGAGAGAGAGAGAGAGAGAGAGAGAGAGAGAGAGAGAGACAGAGAGAGAGACAGAGAGAGAGAGAGAGAGAGAGAGAGAGAGAGAGACAGAGAGAGAGAGAGAGAGAGAGAGAGAGAGAGAGAGAGAGAGAGAGAGAGAGAGAGAGAGAGAGAGAGAGAGAGAGACAGAGAGAGAGAGAGAGAGAGAGAGAGAGAGAGAGACAGAGAGAGAGACAGAGAGAGAGAGAGAGAGAGAGAGAGAGAGAGAGAGAGAGAGAGAGAGAGAGAGAGAGAGAGAGAGAGAGAGAGAGAGAGAGAGAGAGAGAGAGAGAGAGAGAGAGAGACAGGGAGAGAGAGACAGAGAGAGACAGAGAGAGAACAGAGCGAGAGAGAGAGAGAGAGAGAGAGAGACAGAGAGAGAGAGAGAGAGAGAGAGAGAGAGAGAGAGAGACGGAGAGAGAGAGAGAGACAGAGAGAGAGAGAGAGAGACAGAGAGAGAGAGAGACAGAGAGAGAGAGAGAGAGAGAGAGAGAGAGAGAGAGAGAGAGAACAGAGCGAGAGAGAGAGAGAGAGAGAGAGAGAGAGAGAGAGAGAGCAGAGAGAGAGAGAGAGACAGAGAGAGAGAGAGAGAGAGAGAGAGAGAGAGAGAGAGAGAGAGAGAGAGAGAGACAGAGAGGGAGAGAGAGAGAGAGAGAGAGAGAGAGAGAGAGAGAGAGAGAGAGAGAGGGAGAGAGAGAGAGAGAGAGAGAGAGAGAGAGAGAGAGAGAGAGAGAGAGCGAGAGAGAGAGAGAGAGGGAGAGAGAGAGAGAGAGAGAGAGAAGAGAGCGAGACAGAGAGAGAACAGAGCGAGAGAGAGACAGAGAGAGAGAGAGAGAGAGAGAGGGTGAACAGAGAGCAGAGCGAGAGCGAGAGAGAGAACAGA
>NW_026282900.1:0-13028 GCF_023373465.1 Oncorhynchus keta
GGTCTATAGTAGATGTGGTCAGGGTTATAGTAGATGTGGTCTATAGTAGATGTGGTCTATAGCAGGTCCATAGTAGATGTGGTCAGGGTTATAGTAGATGGTCATAGCAGGTCTATAGCAGATGTGGTCTATAGCAGATGGTCCATAGCAGATGTGGTCAGGTTATAGTAGATGGTCCATAGCAGGTCAGGGTTATAGCAGATGGTCCATAGCAGATGTGGTCTATAGTAGATGTGGTCTATAGCAGATGGTCAGGTTATAGCAGATGTGGTCTATAGCAGATGTGGTCAGGGTTATAGCAGATGTGGTCTATAGCAGATAGATGTGGTCCATAGCAGATGTGGTATAGTAGATGTGGTCATAGCAGATGGTCCATAGTAGATGTGGTCAGGCTATAGTAGATGTGGTCTATAGTAGATGTGGTCATATAGCAGATCCATTATAGTAGATGTGGTCTATAGCAGATGTGGTCATAGTAGATGTGGTCCTATAGCAGATGTGGTCTATAGTAGATGTGGTCAGGGTCTATAGTAGATAGCAGGTCAGGGTTATAGTAGATGTGGTCATAGTAGATGTGGTCAGGTTATAGTAGATGTGGTCTATAGTAGATGTGGTCAGGGTTATAGTAGATGTGGTCCATAGCAGGTTGGTCCATAGCAGATGTGGGTTATAGTAGATGTGGTCTATAGTAGATGTCAGGTCTATAGTAGATGTGGTCTATAGTAGATGTGGTCTATAGTAGATGTGGTCTATAGTAGATGGTCTATAGCAGATGTGGTCCATAGTAGATGGTCAGGTTATAGTAGATGTGGTCTATAGTAGATGTGGTCTATATAGATGTGGTCCATAGCAGATGTGGTCATAGCAGATGTGGTCTATAGTAGATGTGGTCAGGGTTATAGTAGATGTGGTCTATAGTAGATGTGGTCTATAGTAGATGTGGTCTATAGTAGATGGTCAGGGTTATAGTAGAGTGGTCTATAGTAGATGTGGTCCATAGCAGATGTGGTCTATAGTAGATGTGGTCTATAGTAGAGTGGTCATAGCAGGTTATAGTAGATGTGGTCATAGCAGATTATAGTAGATGTGGTCTATAGTAGAGTAGATAGTAGGTCAGTTATAGCAGATGGTCCATAGTAGATGTGGTCTATAGTAGATGTGGTCAGGGTTATAGCAGATGTGGTCTATAGTAGATGGTCAGGGTATAGTAGATGTGGTCTATAGTAGATGTGGTCATAGCAGATGTGGTCTATAGTAGATGTGGTGGTTATAGTAGATGTGGTCCATAGCAGATGTATAGTAGAGATGGTGGTCTATAGTAGATGTGGTCTATAGTAGATGTGGTCATAGCAGATTATAGTAGAGTGGTCATAGCAGATGTGGTCAGGTTATAGCAGATGTGGTCTATAGCAGATGTGGTTATCAGATGGTTATAGTAGATGTGGTCAGGTTATAGCAGATGGTATAGTAGATGTGGTCTATAGTAGATGTGGTCATAGCAGATGTGGTCATAGCAGATGTGTAGCAGAGGGTCTATATGGATCAGTGGTTATAGTAGATGTGGTCTATAGTAGATGTGGTTATAGTAGATGTGGTCTATAGTAGATGTGGTCATCAGTGGTATAGTAGATGTGGTCATAGTAGATGTGGTAGATGTGGTCTATAGCAGATGTGGTCTATAGTAGATGTGGTCAGGGTTATAGTAGATGTGGTCTATAGTAGATGGTCAGGTCTATAGTAGATGTGGTCTATAGTAGATGTGGTCAGGTTATAGCAGATGTGGTCTATAGTAGATGTGGTCTATAGTAGATGTGGTCTATAGCAGATGTGGTCTATAGTAGATGTGGTCAGGGTTATAGTAGATGTGGTCCTATAGCAGATGGTATAGTAGATGTGGTCTATAGTAGATGTGGTCAGGGTTATAGTAGATGTGGTCTATAGTAGATTTGGTCTATAGATGTGGTCTATAGTAGATGTGGTCAGGGTTATAGTAGATGTGGTCAGGGTTATAGTAGATGTGGTTATAGCAGATGTGGTCATATAGATGGTCTATAGCAGATGTGGTCAGGGTTATAGTAGATGTGGTCTATAGTAGATGTGGTCAGGGTTATAGTAGATGTGGTCTATAGTAGATGTGGTTATAGTAGATGTGGTCAGGGTTATAGCAGATGTGGTCTATAGTAGATGTGGTCATAGTAGATGTGGTCTATAGTAGATGTGGTCTATAGTAGATGGGTCTATAGTAGATGTGGTCAGGCTATATAGTTATAGTCCATAGCAGATGTGGTCAGGGTTATAGTAGATGTGGTCATAGCAGATGTGGTCTATAGTAGATGTGGTCATAGGTTATAGCAGATGTGGTCTATAGTAGATGTGGTCAGGGTTATAGTAGATGGTGGTCTATAGTAGATGTGGTCATAGTAGATGTGGTCTATAGCAGAGTAGATGTGGTCAGGGTCCATAGCTATAGTAGATGTGGTCTATAGCAGATGTGGTCTATAGTAGATGTGGTCAGGGTTATAGTAGATGTGGTCTATAGCAGATGTGGTCTATAGTAGATGTATCAGGGTTATAGCAGATGTGGTCTATAGCAGATGTGGTCAGGGTTATAGCAGATGTGGTCAGGTTATAGCAGATGTGGTCCATAGCAGATGTGGTCTATAGTAGATGTGGTCCATAGTAGATGTGGTCAGGTTATAGCAGATGTGGTCTATAGTAGATGTGGTCTATAGTAGATGTGGTCTATAGTAGATGGTGGTCCATAGCAGATGTGGTCTATAGCAGATGTGGTATATAGCAGATGTGGTCTATAGCAGATGTGGTCCATAGCAGATGGTCATAGCAGGTATAGTAGATGTGGTCTATAGTAGATGTGGTGGTCTATAGCAGATGTGGTCCATAGCAGATGTGGTCAGGTTATAGTAGATGTGGTCCATAGCAGATGTGGTCTATAGTAGATGTGGTCTATAGCAGATGTGGTCTATAGCAGATGTCCATAGTCTATAGCAGATGTGGTCCATAGCAGATGGTCTATAGCAGATGTGGTCAGGGTTATAGTAGATGTGGTCCATAGCAGATGTGGTGGTCTATAGCAGATGTGGTCATAGTAGATGTGGTCAGGGTTATAGCAGATGTGGTCAGATAGCAGATGGTTATAGCAGATGTGGTCTATAGCAGATGTGGTCTATAGCAGATGGTCCATAGCAGGTCATAGCAGAGATGTGGTAGCAGATGGTCCATAGCAGATGTGGTCCATAGCAGATGGTCCTATAGCAGATGTGGTCCATAGCAGATGTGGTCTATAGCAGATGTGGTCCATAGCAGATGTGGTCAGGTTATAGCAGATGTGGTCCATAGCAGATGTGGTCTATAGCAGATGGTCCATAGCAGATGGTCAGGCTATAGCAGATGTGGTCCATAGCAGATGTGGTCAGTCCATAGCAGATGTGGTCTATAGCAGATGTGGTCAGGTCCATAGCAGATGGTCCATAGCAGATGGTCCATAGATGTGGTCCATAGCAGATGTGGTCATAGCAGTGGTCTATAGCAGATGGTCTATAGCAGATGTGGTCATAGCAGATGGTCCATAGCAGATGTGGTCCATAGCAGATGTGGTCCATAGCAGATGTCCATAGCAGAGGCTATAGCAGATGTGGTCCATAGCAGATGTGGTCAGGTCAGGAGCAGATGTGGTCAGGCTATAGCAGATGTGGTCCATAGCAGATGTGGTCCATAGCAGATGGTCCATAGCAGGTCATAGCAGAGTAGATAGCAGAGATGGTCCATAGCAGAGATGGTCCATAGCAGAGATAGCAGGTCCATAGCAGATGTGGTCCATAGCAGATGGTCAGGCCATAGCAGATGGTCCATAGCAGATGTGGTCCATAGCAGATGTGGTCCATAGCAGATGGTCCATAGCAGATGGTCCATAGCAGATGTGGTCCATAGCAGATGGTCCATAGCAGAGGTCCATAGCAGATGGTCCATAGCAGAGTGGTCCATAGCAGATGGTCCATAGCAGATGGTCCATAGCAGATGTGGTCCATAGCAGATGGTCCATAGCAGATGATCAGGTCCATAGCAGATGTGGTCCATAGCAGATGGTCCATAGCAGATGGTCATATAGCAGATGGTCCATAGCAGATGTCCATAGCAGATGGTCCATAGCAGATGTGGTCATAGCAGAGGTATATATAGCAGATGTGGGCCATAGCAGATGTGGTCCATAGCAGATGTGGTCCATAGCAGATGTGGTCCATAGCAGATGTGGTCCATAGCAGATGGTCCATAGCAGATGGTGGTCCATAGCAGATGTGGTCCATAGCAGATGTGGTCCATAGCAGATGGTCCATAGCAGTGGTCCATAGCAGATGTGGTCCATAGCAGAGATGTCCATAGCAGATGGTCCATAGCAGATGTCAGGTCTATAGCAGATGTCCATAGCAGATGTCCATAGCAGATGTGGTCATAGCAGATGTGGTCCATAGCAGATGATCAGGTCCATAGCAGATGTGGTCCATAGCAGATGGTCCAGCAGATAGTGGTCCATAGCAGATGGTCATATAGCAGATGTGGTCCATAGCAGATGGTCCATAGCAGATGTGGTCCATATAGCAGATGGTCCATAGCAGATGTGGTCCATAGCAGATGGTCCATAGCAGATGTGGTCAGGTCCATAGCAGATGTGGTCCATAGCAGATGGTCCATAGCAGATGGTCCATAGCAGATGTCCATAGTCAGGTCCACAGCAGATGTGGTCAGGCTATAGCAGATGGTCCATAGCAGATGGTCCATAGCAGATGGTCCATAGCAGATGTGGTCCATAGCAGATGTGGTCCATATAGCAGATGGTCAGGCTATAGCAGATGTGGTCCATAGCAGATGGTCCATAGGTCCATAGCAGATGTGGTCCATAGCAGATGTGGTCAGGTCCATAGCAGATGTGGTCCATAGCAGATCCATAGCAGGTCCATAGCAGATGTATGGTCCATAGCAGATGGTCCATCCATAGCAGATGTGGTCCATAGCAGATGTGGTCAGGCAGATAGCAGATGTGGTCCATAGCAGATGTGGTCCATAGCAGATGTGGTCATATAGTAGATGGTCCATAGCAGATGTGGTCCATAGTAGAGTGGTCATATATAGATGTGGTCTATAGCAGATGTGGTCCATAGCAGATAGCAGATGGTCATAGCAGATGTGGTCCATAGCAGATGTATCAGGTCCATAGCAGATGGTCCATAGCAGATGGTCCATAGCAGATGGTCATAGCAGATAGCAGTGGTCCATAGCAGAGTGGTCAGGCCATAGCAGATGTCCATAGCAGAGGTCCATAGCAGATCAGTCCATAGCAGATGTGGTCCATAGCAGATCAGTCCATAGCAGATGTGGTCCATAGCAGATGTGGTCCATAGCAGATGGTCCATAGCAGATGTGGTCCATAGCAGAGCAGTCCATAGCAGAGATGGTCCATAGCAGATGTGGTCCATAGCAGATGGTCCATAGCAGATGTGGTCAGGGTCCATAGCAGATGTGGTCCATAGCAGATGTGGTCCATAGCAGATGTGGTCCATAGCAGATGTGGTCATAGCAGATGTGGTCCATAGCAGATGGTCCATAGCAGATGGTCCATATAGCAGATAGATGTGGTCATAGCAGATGTGGTCAGGTTATAGCAGATGTGGTCCATAGCAGAGTCCATAGCAGAGATGTCCATAGCAGATGTGGTCAGGTCCATAGCAGATGTGGTCCATAGCAGATGGTCCATAGCAGATGTGGTCCATAGCAGATGTGGTCCATAGCAGATGGTCCATAGCAGATGTGGTCAGGCAGATGGTATAGCAGATGTGGTCCATAGCAGATGTCAGGTCATAGCAGATGGTCCATAGCAGATGTGGTCCATAGCAGATGTGGTCAGGGTTATAGCAGATGTGGTCCATAGCAGATGTGGTCAGGTCCATAGCAGATGTGGTCCATAGCAGATGTGGTCCATAGCAGAGCAGACAGATGGTCCATAGCAGATGTGGTCCATAGCAGATGTGGTCCATATAGCAGATCAGGTCCATAGCAGATGGTCCATAGCAGATGTGTCCATAGCAGATGTGGTCCATAGCAGATGGTCCATAGCAGATGGTCCATAGCAGATGTGGTCCATAGCAGATGTGGTCCATAGCAGATGTGGTCCATAGTCAGATGGTCCATAGCAGATGGTCCATAGCAGATGTGGTCCATAGCAGATGTGGTCATAGCAGATGTGGTCCATAGCAGATGTGGTCCATAGCAGATGGTCCATAGCAGATGTGGTCCATAGCAGATGTGGTCCATAGCAGATGTGGTCCATAGCAGATGTGGTCCATAGCAGATGGTCAGATGGTCCATAGCAGATGGTCCAGGTGGTCCATAGCAGATGTGGTCCATAGCAGATGTGGTCCATAGCAGATGTGGTCAGGTTATAGCAGATGTGGTCCATAGCAGATGTGGTCCATAGCAGATGTGGTCAGGTCATATAGCAGATGTGGTCCATAGCAGATGTCAGTCCATAGCAGGTCCATAGCAGATGTGGTCATAGTATAGCAGATGTGGTCTATAGCAGATGTGGTCATAGCAGATGTGGTCCATAGCAGATGTGGTCCATAGCAGATGTGGTCCATAGCAGATGTGGTCCATAGTAGATGTCCATAGCAGATGTGGTCATAGCAGGTTATAGCAGATGTGGTCAGGTCCATAGCAGATGGTCAGGTCATAGCAGATGGTCCATAGCAGATGTGGTCAGGCTATAGCAGATGTGGTCCATAGCAGGTCCATAGCAGATGTGGTCCATAGCAGATGGTCCATATAGATGGTCCATAGCAGATGTCCATAGCAGGTCCATAGCAGATGTGGTCAGGTTATAGCAGATGTGGTCCATAGCAGATGTATAGAGATGTCCATCAGAGGTCTATAGCAGATGTGGTCTATAGCTATAGCAGATGTGGTCAGGTTATAGCAGATGTGGTCCATAGCAGATGTGGTCCATAGCAGATGGTCCATAGCAGATGTGGTCCATAGCAGATGTGGTCCATAGCAGATGTGGTCTATAGCAGATGTGGTCCATAGCAGATGTGGTCATAGCAGATGGTCTATAGCAGATGTGGTCTATAGCAGATGTGGTCCATAGCAGATCAGGTCCATAGTCCATAGCAGATGATCAGGTCTATAGCAGATGGTCTATAGCAGATGTGGTCCATAGCAGATGTGGTCCATAGCAGGTCCATAGCAGATGTGGTCAGGGTTATAGCAGATGGTCCATAGCAGATGTGGTCCATAGCAGATGTGGTCCATAGCAGATGTGGTCTATAGCAGATGGTCCATAGCAGATGTGGTCCATAGCAGGCTATAGCAGATGTGGTCCATAGCAGATGTGGTCATAGCAGATGCATGGTCCATAGCAGATGGTCCATAGTAGATGTGGTCCATAGCAGATGTGGTCAGGTTATAGCAGATGTCCATCAGGTTATAGCAGATGTGGTCCATAGCAGATGTGGTCATAGCAGATGGGTCCATAGCAGATGTGGTCTATAGTAGATGTGGTCATAGCAGATGGTCCATAGCAGATGTGGTCTATAGTAGAGATGGTCAGGGTTATAGCAGATGTGTCCATAGCAGGTGGTCCATAGCAGATGTGGTCTATAGCAGATGTCAGGTCCATAGCAGATGTATAGTAGATGTGGTCTATAGTAGATGTGGTCAGGTTATAGCAGATGTGGTCAGGTTATAGTAGATGTGGTCCATAGCAGAGTGGTCCATAGCAGATGTGGTCCATAGTAGTGGTCAGGGTTATAGCAGATGTGGTCCATAGCAGATGTCCATCAGATGTGGTCTATAGCAGATGTGGTCCATAGCAGATGGTCAGGTCTATAGCAGATGTGGTGGGTTATAGCAGATGTCCATAGCAGATGTGGTCATAGTAGATGTGGTCCATAGCAGATAGTCCATAGATGTGGTCAGATGGTCATAGCAGATGTGGTCAGGGTCCATAGCAGATGTGGTCATAGCAGAGGGTCAGGCCATAGTAGATGTGGTCCATAGCAGATGTGGTCAGGTCATAGCAGAGGTCCATAGATGTGGTCAGGGTTATAGCAGATGTGGTCAGGTTATAGCAGATGTGGTCTATAGCAGATGTGGTCTATAGTAGATGTCCATAGCAGATCAGGGTTATAGCAGATGTGGTCTATAGTAGATGGTCATAGCAGATGTCTATAGCAGATGTGGTCTATAGCAGATGGTCAGATGGTCCATAGCAGATGTGGTCTATAGCAGATGTGGTCTATAGCAGATGGTCCATAGCAGATGGTATAGTAGATGAGTGGTCATAGCAGATGTGGTCAGGTTATAGCAGATGTGGTCAGGGTTATAGCAGATGTGGTCCATAGCAGATGTGGTCCATAGCAGATGTGGTCTATAGCAGATGTGGTCTATAGCAGATGTGGTCTATAGCAGATGTGGTCTATAGCAGAGATCAGTGGTCCATAGCAGATGGTGGTCTATAGCAGATGTGGTCTATAGCAGATGTGGTCCATAGCAGATGTGGTTATAGTAGATGTGGTCCATAGTAGATGTCAGGTTATAGCAGATGTGGTCTATAGCAGATGTGGTCAGGTCTATAGTAGATGTGGTCTATAGCAGATGGTCCATAGCAGATGTGGTCAGGGTCCATAGCAGATGTGGTCTATAGTAGATGTGGTCCTATAGTAGATGTGGTCATAGGTCTATAGTAGATGTGGTCAGGGTTATAGTAGATGTGGTCCATAGCAGATGTGGTCCATAGTAGATGTGGTCCTATAGCAGATGTGGTCAGGTTATAGTAGATGTGGTCATAGCAGATGGTTATAGTAGATGTGGTCTATAGCAGAGATAGATGGTCAGGTCCATAGTAGATGTGGTCCATAGCAGATGTGGTCAGGTTATAGTAGATAGCAGATGTCTATAGTAGATGTGGTCCATAGCAGTTATAGTAGATGTGGTCTATAGTAGATGGTGGTTATAGTAGATGTGGTCAGGGTTATAGCAGATGTGGTCTATAGTAGATGTGGTCCATAGCAGGTGGTCCATAGTAGATGTGGTCAGGGTTATAGCAGATGTCCATGCAGATGTGGCCAGGTTATAGCAGATGTGGTCTATAGTAGATGTGGTCAGGGTTATAGTAGATGTGGTCAGGTTATAGCAGATGTGGTCCATAGCAGTGGTCTATAGCAGATGTGGTCATAGCAGATGTGGTCATAGCAGATGGTTATAGTAGATGTGGTCAGGGTTATAGCAGATGTGGTCAGGGTTATAGCAGATGTGGTCTATAGTAGATGTGGTCCATAGCAGATGTGGTCTATAGCAGATGTGGTCATAGCAGTGGTATAGCAGATGTGGTCTATAGTAGATGTGGTCAGGTTATAGCAGATGTGGTCTATAGTAGATGTGGTCAGGGTTATAGCAGATGTGGTTATAGTAGATGTAGTCAGATGGTTATAGTAGATGTGGTCTATAGCAGATGTGGTCCTATAGTAGATGTGGTCTATAGTAGATGTGGTCATAGCAGATGGTTATAGCAGATGTGGTCATAGCAGAGTAGTCCATAGCAGATGGTCAGGTTATAGCAGATGTGGTCCATAGTAGATGGTCAGGGTTATAGCAGATGTGGTCTATAGTAGATGTGGTCAGGGTTATAGTAGATGTGGTCTATAGTAGATGGTATAGTAGATGGTCCATAGTAGATGTGGTTATAGTAGATGTGGTCATAGCAGAGTGGTTATAGAGTAGATAGCAGGTCCATAGCAGATGGTCCATAGCAGATGTAGTATAGTAGAGTGGTCTATAGTAGATGTGGTCTATAGTAGATGTGGTCTATAGTAGATGTGGTCAGGGTTATATAGAGTGGTCTATAGTAGATGTGGTCAGGGTTATAGCAGATGTGGTCTATAGTAGATGTGGTCAGGGTCCATATAGTGGTCATGGTCTATAGCAGATGTGGTCTATAGTAGATGTGGTCTATAGCAGATGTGGTATAGTAGATGTGGTCTATAGTAGATGTGGTCTATAGCAGATGTGGTCAGGGTTATAGTAGATGTGGTCAGGGTTATAGCAGAGTAGATGTGGTCTATAGTAGATGTGGTCAGGGTTATAGTAGATGTGGTCTATAGTAGATGTGGTCAGGGTTATAGTAGATGTCAGGTCTATAGTAGATGTGGTCATAGCAGAGGGTTATAGTAGAGTCAGGTTATAGCAGATGTGGTCAGCAGGTTATAGTAGATGTGGTCTATAGCAGAGATCCTATCAGATGGTCCATAGCAGATGTGGTCCATAGTAGATGTGGTCTATAGCAGATGTGGTGGTCTATAGCAGATGTGGTCAGGTTATAGCAGATGTGGTCCATAGCAGATGTGGTCTATAGTAGATGTGGTCAGGGTTATAGCAGATGTGGTCTATAGCAGATGTGGTCTATAGTAGATGTGGTCTATAGCAGATGTGGTCTATAGCAGATGTGGTCATAGCAGATGTGGTCTATAGTAGATGTGGTCTATAGTAGATGTGGTCAGGTTATAGCAGATGTGGTCATAGCAGATGTGGTCATATAGAGATGGTCCTATAGCAGATGTCAGGTCATAGCAGATGTGGTCTATAGTAGATGTGGTCTATAGCAGATGTGGTCCATAGCAGTGGTTATAGCAGATGTGGTCCATAGTAGATGTGGTCAGGCATATAGTAGATGTGGTCATAGATGCAGGGTCCATAGCAGATGTGGTCCATAGCAGATGTGGTCTATAGCAGATGTGGTCCATAGCAGATGTGGTCAGGATGGTCCATAGCAGATGGTCCATAGCAGATGGTCAGGCTATATAGATGTGGTCCATAGCAGATGTGGTCAGGGTTATAGCAGAGATGTATAGCAGATGGTCTATAGCAGATGTGGTCCATAGCAGATGTGGTCCATAGCAGATGGTCTATAGCAGATGGTCCATAGCAGATCAGTCAGGTTATAGCAGATGTGGTCTATAGCAGATGGTCCATAGCAGGTCTATAGCAGATGTGGTCAGGTTATAGCAGATGGTCCATAGCAGATGGTCCATAGCAGATGTGGTCCATAGCAGATCCATAGCAGATGTGGTCCTATAGCAGATGTGGTGGTCTATAGCAGATGTGGTCCATAGTAGATGTGGTCTATAGCAGATGGTCCATAGCAGATGGTCCTATATCCATAGTAGATGTGGTCAGGTCCATAGCAGATGTGGTTATAGCAGATGTGGTCCATAGCAGATGTGGTCAGGTTATAGCAGAGTAGATGCAGGTCCATAGCAGATGTGGTCAGGTTATAGCAGATGTGGTCCATAGCAGATGTGGTCAGGTTATAGCAGATGGGTTATAGCAGATGTGGTCAGGGTTATAGTAGATGTGGTCCATAGCAGATGTGGTCCATAGCAGATGTGGTCCTATAGTAGATGTGGTCTATAGCAGATGTGGTCAGGTTATAGTAGATGTGGTCTATAGCAGAGATAGCAGTGGTCTATAGTAGATGTGGTCAGGGTTATAGTAGATGTGGTCCATAGCAGATGGTTATAGTAGATGTGGTCTATAGCAGATGTGGTGGTCTATAGTAGATGTGGTCTATAGCAGATGTGGTCCATAGCAGATGTGGTTATAGCAGATGTGGTTATAGTAGATGTGGTCTATAGTAGATGTGGTCTATAGTAGATGGTGGTCTATAGTAGATGTGGTCATAGCAGATGGTTATAGTAGATGTGGTCCTATAGTAGATGTGGTCAGGGTTATAGCAGATGTGGTCATAGCAGATGTATAGTAGCAGTGGTCATAGCAGGTTATAGTAGAGTGGTCTATAGTAGATGTGGTCATAGCAGATGTGGTCTATAGTAGATGTCCATAGCAGATGGGTTATAGTAGATGTATAGCAGATGTGGTCAGGGTTATAGCAGATGTGGTCTATAGCAGATAGATAGCAGGTCAGATGGTTATAGCAGATGTGGTCTATAGCAGATGTGGTCAGGTTATAGCAGATGTGGTCTATAGTAGATGTGGTCTATAGTAGATGGTCCATAGCAGATGGTCTATAGTAGATGTGGTCCATAGCAGATGTGGTTATAGTAGATGTGGTCAGGGTTATAGTAGATGTGGTCTATAGTAGATGTGGTCAGGGTTATAGTAGATGTGGTCTATAGTAGATGTGGTCCATAGTAGATGTGGTCCATCAGGTTATAGCAGATGGTCTCATAGCAGATGGTTATAGTAGATGGGTTATAGTAGATGTGGTCTATAGCAGATGTGGTCTATAGCAGATGTGGTCAGGGTTATAGCAGATGTGGTCCATAGCAGATGTGGTCTATAGCAGATGTGGTCTATAGCAGATGTGGTCAGGTTATAGTAGATGTGGTCTATAGTAGATGTGGTCTATAGTAGATGTGGTCCATAGTAGATGTGGTCAGGGTTATAGCAGATGTGGTTATAGTAGATGTGGTCCATAGCAGATGTGGTCAGGGTTATAGTAGATGTGGTCTATAGCAGATGTGGTCAGGTTATAGTAGATGTGGTCTATAGTAGATGTGGTCCATAGTAGATGATGGTCCATAGCAGATGTGGTCTATAGTAGATGTCAGATGGTCCATAGCAGTGGTTATAGTAGATGTGGTCAGGTTATAGTAGATGTGGTCCATAGTAGATGTGGTCTATAGTAGATGTGGTCTATAGTAGATGTGGTCAGGTTATAGTAGATGTGGTCTATAGTAGATGGTCAGGTTATAGTAGATGTGGTCCATAGTAGATGTGGTCAGATAGCAGGTCTATAGTAGATGTGGTCAGGGTTATAGTAGATGTGGTCTATAGTAGAGTCCATAGATGTGGTCAGGGTTATAGTAGATGTGGTCATAGCAGGTTATAGTAGATGTGGTCAGGGTTATAGTAGATGTGGTCTATAGTAGATGTGGTTATAGTAGATGTGGTCTATAGTAGATGTGGTCTATAGTAGATGTGGTCAGGGTTATAGTAGATGT
>NW_026282901.1:0-2648 GCF_023373465.1 Oncorhynchus keta
TTTAGCAGACGCTCTTATCCAGAGCGACTTACAAATTGGTGCATTCACCTTATGACATCCAGTGGAACAGCCACTTTACAATAGTGCATCTAAATATTTTAAGGGGGGGTGAGAAGGATTACTTTATCCTATCCTAGGTATTCCTTAAAGAGGTGGGGTTTCAGGTGTCTCCGGAAGGTGGTGATTGACTCCGCTGTCCTGGCGTCGTGAGGGAGTTTGTTCCACCATTGGGGAGCCAGAGCAGCGAACAGTTTTGACTGGGCTGAGCGCGGGAACTGTACTTCCTCAGTGGTAGGGAGGCGAGCAGGCCAGAGGTGGATGAACGCAGTGCCCTTGTTTGGGTGTAGGGCCTGATCAGAGCCTGGAGGTACTGAGGTGCCGTTCCTCACAGCTCCGTAGGCAAGCACCATGGTCTTGTAGCGGATGCGAGCTTCAACTGGAAGTCAGTGGAGAGAGCGGAGGAGCGGGGTGACGTGAGAGAACTTGGGAAGGTTGAACACCAGACGGGCTGCGGCGTTCTGGATGAGTTGTAGGGTTTAATGGCACAGGCAGGAGCCCAGCCAACAGCGAGTTGCAGTAATCCAGACGGGAGATGACAAGTGCCTGGATTAGGACCTGCGCCGCTTCCTGTGTGAGGCAGGGTCGTACTCTGCGGATGTTGTAGAGCATGAACCTACAGGAACGGGCCACCGCCTTGATGTTAGTTGAGAACGACAGGGTGTTGTCCAGGATCACACCAAGGTTCTTAGCGCTCTGGGAGGAGGACACAATGGAGTTGTCAACCGTGATGGCGAGATCATGGAACGGGCAGTCCTTCCCCGGAAGGAAGAGCAGCTCCGTCTTGCCGAGGTTCAGCTTGAGGTGGTGATCCGTCATCCACACTGATATGTCTGCCAGACATGCAGAGATGCGATTCGCCACCTGGTCATCAGAAGGGGGAAAGGAGAAGATTAATTGTGTGTCGTCTGCATAGCAATGATAGGAGAGACCATGTGAGGTTATGACAGAGCCAAGTGACTTGGTGTATAGCGAGAATAGGAGAGGGCCTAGAACAGAGCCCTGGGGGACACCAGTGGTGAGAGCGCGTGGTGAGGAGACAGATTCTCGCCACGCCACCTGGTAGGAGCGACCTGTCAGGTAGGACGCAATCCAGCGTGGGCCGCGCCGGAGATGCCCAACTCGGAGAGGGTGGAGAGGAGGATCTGATGGTTCACAGTATCGAAGGCAGCCGATAGGTCTAGAAGGATGAGAGCAGAGGAGAGAGAGTTAGCTTTAGCAGTGCGGAGCGCCTCCGTGATACAGAGAAGAGCGAGTCTCAGTTGAATGACTAGTCTTGAAACCTGACTGATTAGGATCAAGAAGGTCATTCTGAGAGAGATAGCGGGAGAGCTGGCCAAGGACGGCACGTTCAAGAGTTTTGGAGAGAAAAGAAAGAAGGGATACTGGTCTGTAGTTGTTGACATCGGAGGGATCGAGTGTAGGTTTTTTCAGAAGGGGTGCAACTCTCGCTCTCTTGAAGACGGAAGGGACGTAGCCAGCGGTCAGGGATGAGTTGATGAGCGAGGTGAGGTAAGGGAGAAGGTCTCCGGAAATGGTCTGAGAAGAGAGGAGGGGATAGGGTCGAGCGGGCAGGTTGTTGGGCGGCCGGCCGTCACAAGATGCGAGATTTCATCTGGAGAGAGAGGGAGAAAGAGGTCAGAGCACAGGGTAGGGCAGTGTGAGCAGAACCAGCGGTGTCGTTTGACTTAGCAAACGAGGATCGGATGTCGTCGACCTTCTTTTCAAAATGGTTGACGAAGTCATCTGCAGAGAGGGAGGAGGGGGATTCAGGAGGGAGGAGAAGGTGGCAAAGAGCTTCCTAGGGTTAGAGGCAGATGCTTGGAATTTAGAGTGGTAGAAAGTGGCTTTAGCAGCAGAGACAGAGGAGGAAAATGTAGAGAGGAGGGAGCGAAAGGATGCCAGGTCCGCAGGGAGGCGAGTTTTCCTCCATTTCCGCTCGGCTGCCCGGAGCCCTGTTCTGTGAGCTCGCAATGAGTCGTCGAGCCACGGAGCGGGAGGGGAGGTCCGAGCCGGCCTGGAAGATAGGGGACATAGAGAGTCAAAGGATGCAGAAAGGGAGGAGAGGAGGGTTGAGGAGGCAGAATCAGGAGATAGGTTGGAGAAGGTTTGAGCAGAGGGAAGAGATGATAGGATGGAAGAGGAGAGAGTAGCGGGGGAGAGAGAGCGAAGGTTGGGACGGCGCGATACCATCCGAGTAGGGGCAGTGTGGGAAGTGTTGGATGAGAGCGAGAGGGAAAAGGATACAAGGTAGTGGTCGGAGACTTGGAGGGGAGTTGCAATGAGGTTAGTGGAAGAACAGCATCTAGTAAAGATGAGGTCGAGCGTTTTGCCTGCCTTGTGAGTAGGGGGGGAAGGTGAGAGGGTGAGGTCAAAAGAGGAAAGGAGTGGAAAGAAGGAGGCAGAGACGAATGAGTCAAAGGTAGACGTGGGGAGGTTAAAGTCGCCCAGAACTGTGAGAGGTGAGCCGTCCTCAGGAAAGGAGCTTATCAAGACATCAAGCTCATTGATGAACTCTCCGAGGGGACCTGGAGAGCGATAAATGATAAGGATGTTAAGCTTGAAAGGGCTGGTAACTGTGACAGCAGTTA
>NW_026282902.1:0-2150 GCF_023373465.1 Oncorhynchus keta
ATGGGCATGTCTCAGTTCCATTATACATTTTTTTGACCTCTTCCAACAGTTCGTATTGGTCATACTGTTTACACAGTACCCCAGTGGCCTAAGACACTGGCCTCCTAAGCCATGGATTGTGAGTTCTAGTCTTTTCTGCGCTGAGAGCAGAGTGGCGCAGTGGAAGCGTGCTGAGCCCATAACCCAGAGGTCAATGGATCGAAACCATCCTCTGCTAAACAGTTTGTTTTTAAAAATGAAACGCAAACAGAAATGACAAAGCTAAATTTCATTTGCGTCTCTCAGTGCTATCCAGTAACACATTGTTTTTCCTGCGTTTATCAGTTCGTACTGTTTGCAGAAGGTAAACAGTGCCCCAGTGGCCTAATGGATAAGGCACTGGCCTCCTAAGCCAGGGATTGTGGGTTCAAGTCCCATCTGGGGTGGGTGGAAGCAGAGTGGCTCAGCGGAAGCGTGCTGTAACCCAGAGGTCGATGGATCTAAACCATCCTCTGCTAAACAGTTAATTTTTAGATTTTAATTGTTAAAAAAAAAAAAATGTGTTGCTTTCATGGGCATGTCTCAGTTCCATTATACATTTTTTTGACCTCTTCCAACAGTTCGTATTGGTCATACTGTTTATTAATAGTACCCCAGTGGGCTTCAAGACACTGGCCTCCTAAGCCATGGATTTGTGAGTTCTAGTCTTTCTGGTTCCTGAGAGCAGAGTGGCGCAGCGGAAGCGTGCTGGGCCCATAACCCAGAGGTAATAATGGATCTAAACCATCCTCTGCTAAACAGTTTATTTTTAATTTTAAGTGCTAACAAAAAAAATGTAAAAATGTGTTGTTTCATCTATTTCCCAGTGCTGGGCTTATTTTTCCTGCTTATTTCGAAAACACTGTTTGTAGAAGGGGTAAGTGGCCTAAGACACTGGCCCCTAAGCCATGGATTCAGGTTCTAGTCCTTTTCTTAAGTGGCTAAGAGCAGAGTGGCCCAGGCGAGCGTGCTGGGACCCATAACCCAGAGGTCGATGGATCAAACCATCCTCTGCTAAACAGTTTATTTTTAGATTTTAAGTGCAAACAAAAAAATAAAAAATGTGTCGTTTCATGGGCATGTCTCAGTTCCATTATACATTTTTTTGACCTCTTCCAACAGTTCATGGTCATACTGTTTACACAGTACCCCGAGTGACCTAAGACACTGGCCTCCTAAACCATGGATTGTGAGTTCCTAGTCTTTTCTTAAGTGGCTGAGAGCAGAGTGGCGCAGCGGAGGCGTGCTGGGCCCATAACCCAGAGGTCGATGGATCAAAACCATCCTCTGCTAAAAGTTTCTATTTAGATTTTAAGTGCAAACAAAAATAAAAAATGTGTTGTTTATGGTCATGTCTCAGTTCTATTATACATTTTTTGACCTCTTCCAACAGTTCGTATTGGTCATACTGTTTACACAGTACCCCAGTGGCCTAAGACACTGGCCTCCTAAGCCATGGATTGTGAGTTCTAGTCTTTACTTAAGTGGCTGAGAGCAGAGTGGCTCAGCGGAAGCGTGTTGGGCCCATAACCCAGAGGTCGATGGATCGAAACCATCCTCTGCTAAAAAGTTTCTTTTTAGATTTTAAGTGCAAACAAAACATTTAAAAAACGTGTCGTGTCATGGGCATGTCTCAGTTCCATTATACATTTTTTTTACCTCTTCCAACAGTTCGTATTGGTCATACTGTTTACACAGTACCCCAGTGGCCTAAGCCATGGATTGTGAGTTCTAGTCTTGTCTTAAGTGGCTGAGAGCAGAGTGGCGCAGTGTAAGCGTGCTGAGCCCATAACCCAGAGGTCAATGGATCGAAACCATCCTCTTCTAAACAGTTTATTTTTAGATTTTAAGTGCAAACAAAAAATTTAAAAAATGTGTCGTTTCATGGGCATGTCTCAGTTCCATTATATACTTTTTTGACCTCTTCCAACAGTTCATATTGGTCATAACTGTTTACACAGTACCCCAGTCGGCCTAAGACACTGGCCTCCTAAGCCATGGACTGTGAGTTCTAGTCTTTTCTTAAGTGGCTGAGAGCAGAGTGGCGCAGTGGAAGCGTTGCTGAGCCCATAACCCAGAGGGCAATGGATCGAAACCATCCTCTGCTAAACAGTTTATTTTTTGGATTTTAA
>NW_026282903.1:0-3012 GCF_023373465.1 Oncorhynchus keta
GCCCAGGTGATATTTAGGAGTGGCAGGCCCAGGTGATATTTAGGAGTGGCAGGCCCAGGTGATGTTTAGGAGTGGCAGGCCCAGGTGATATTTAGGAGTGGCAGGCCCAGGTGATATTTAGGAGTGGCAGGCCCAGGTGATATTTAGGAGTGGCAGGCCCAGGTGATATTAGGAGTGGCAGGCCCAGGTGATGTTAAGAGTGGCAGGCCCAGGTGATATTTAGGAGTGGCAGGCCCAGGTGATATTTAGGAGTGGCAGGCCCAGGTGATGTTGGGAGTGGCAAGCCCAGGCACCAGGAGTGCAGGCCAGGTATTTAGGAGTGGCAGGCCCAGGTGATATTTAGGAGTGGCAGGCCCAGGTGATATTTAGGAGTGGCAGGCCCAGGTGACATTTAGGAGTGGCAGGCCCAGGTGATATTTAGGAGTGGCAGGCCCAGGTGATATTTAGGAGTGGCAGGCCCAGGTGTTTTTTAAGAGTGGCAGGCCCAGGTGATATTTAGGAGTGGCAGGCCCAGGTGATATTTAGGAGTGGCAGGCCCAGGTGATATTTAGGAGTGGCAGGCCCAGGTGATATTTAGGAGTGGCAGGCCCAGGTGCTATTTAGGAGTGGCAGGCCCAGTTGCTATTTAGGAGTGGCAGGCCCAGGTGCTATTTAGGAGTGGCAGGCCCAGGTGATATTTAGGAGTGGCAGGCCCAGGTGATATTTAGGAGTGGCAGGCCCAGGTGATATTTAGGAGTGGCAGGCCCAGGTGATATTTAGGAGTGGCAGGCCCAGGTGATATTTAGGAGTGGCAGGCCCAGGTGATATTTAGGAGTGGCAGGCCCAGGTGTTTTTTAAGAGTGGCAGGCCCAGTTCTTATTTAAGAGCGGCTGGCCCAGGTGTTATGTAAGAGCGGCATGCCCAGGTGTTATTTAAGAGCGGCTGGCCCAGGTGTTATGTAACCCTAACAGAACAGAACAGGGCTCCGGGCAGCCGAGCGGAAATGGAGGAAAACTCGCCTCCCTGCGGACCTGGCATCCTTTCACTCCCTCCTCTCTACATTTTCCTCCTCTGTCTCTGCTGCTAAAGCCACTTTCTACCATTCTAAATTCCAAGCATCTGCCTCTAACCCTAGGAAGCTCTTTGCCACCTTCTCCTCCCTCCTGAATCCTCCCCCCTCCTCCCTCTCTGCAGATGACTTCGTCAACCATTTTGAAAAGAAGGTTGACGACATCCGATCCTCGTTTGCTAAGTCAAACGACACCGCTGATTCTGCTCACACTGCCCTACCCTATGCTCTGACCTCTTTCTCCCCTCTCTCTCCAGATGAAATCTCGCGTCTTGTGACGGCCGGCCGCCCAACAACCTGCCCGCTTGACCCTATCCCCTCCTCTCTTCTCCAGACCATTTCCGGAGACCTTCTCCCTTACCTCACCTCGCTCATCAACTCATCCCTGACCGCTGGCTACGTCCCTCCCGTCTTCAAGAGAGCGAGAGTTGCACCCTTCTGAAAAAACCTACACTCGATCCCTCCGATGTCAACAACTACAGACCAGTATCCCTTCTCTCTTTTCTCTCCAAAACTCTTGAGCGTGCCGTCCTTGGCCAGCTCTACCGCTATCTCTCTCAGAACGACCTTCTTGATCCAAATCAGTCAGGTTTCAAGACTAGTCATTCAACTGAGACTGCTCTTCTCTGTATCACGGAGGCGCTCCGCACTGCTAAAGCTAACTCTCTCTCCTCTGCTCTCATCCTTCTAGACCTATCGGCTGCCTTCGATACTGTGAACCATCAGATCCTCCTCTCCACCCTCTCCGAGTTGGGCATCTCCGGCGCGGCCCACGCTTGGATTGCGTCCTACCTGACAGGTCGCTCCTACCAGGTGGCGTGGCGAGAATTTGTCTCCTCACCACGCGCTCTCACCACTGGTGTCCCCCAGGGCTCTGTTCTAGGCCCTCTCTTATTCTCGCTATACACCAAGTCACTTGGCTCTGTCATAACCTCACATGGTCTCTCCTATCATTGCTATGCAGACGACACACAATTAATCTTCTCCTTTCCCCCTTCTGATGACCAGGTGGCGAATCGCATCTCTGCATGTCTGGCAGACATATCAGTGTGGATGACGGATCACCACCTCAAGCTGAACCTCAGCAAGACGGAGCTCCTCTTCCTCCCGGGGAAGGACTGCCCGTTCCATGATCTCGCCATCACGGTTGACAACTCCATTGTGTCCTCCTCCCAGAGCGCTAAGAACCTTGGCGTGATCCTGGACAACACCCTGACGTTCTCAACTAACATCAAGGCGGTGTCCCGTTCCTGTAGGTTCATGCTCTACAACATCCGCAGAGTACGACCCTGCCTCACACAGGAAGCGGCGCAGGTCCTAATCCAGGCACTTGTCATCTCCCGTATTGATTACTGCAACTCGCTGTTGGCTGGGCTCCCTGCCTGTGCCATTAAACCCCTACAACTCATCCAGAACGCCGCAGCCCGTCTGGTGTTCAACCTTCCCAAGTTCTCTCACGTCACCCCGCTCCTCCGCTCTCTCCACTGGCTTCCAGTTGAAGCTCGCATCCGCTACAAGACCATGGTGCTTGCCTCACGGAGCTGTGAGGGGAACGGCACCTCAGTACCTCCAGGCTCTGATCAGGCCCTACACCCAAACAAGGGCACTGCGTTCATCCACCTCTGGCCTGCTCGCCTCCCTACCACTGAGGAAGTACAGTTCCCGCTCAGCCCAGTCAAAACTGTTCGCTGCTCTGGCCCCCCAATGGTGGAACAAACTCCTCACGACGCCAGGACAGCGGAGACAATCACCACCTTCCGGAGACACCTGAAACCCCACCTCTTCATGGAATACCTAGGATAGGGTAAGTAAGGGTAAGTAATCCTTCTCACCCCCCCAAAAAAGATTTAGATGCAAGTGGCTGTTCCACTGGATGTCACAAGGTGTATGCACCAATTTGTAAGTCGCTCTGGATAAGAGCGTCTGCTAAATGACTTAAATGTAATGTAAATGTAAATGTAAGA
>NW_026282904.1:0-24789 GCF_023373465.1 Oncorhynchus keta
TATCAGAGTTTAAACGATCTACCAAAACCCCAAGGTTTCTAATAGAGCGTTTCCACTTCACCACATTTATCAGAGTTTAAACGATCTACCAAAACCCCAAGGTTTCTAATAAGAGCGACCACTTCACCACGTTTATCAGAGTTTAAACGATCTACCAAAACCCCAAGGTTTCTAATAAGAGCGACCACTTCACCACGTTTATCAGAGTTTAAACGATCTACCAAAACCCCAAGGTTTCTAATAAGAGCGACCACTTCACCACGTTTATCAGAGTTTAAACGATCTACCAAAACCCCAAGGTTTCTAATAAGAGCTACCACTTCACCACGTTTATCAGAGTTTAAACGATCTACCAAAACCCCAAGGTTTCTAATAAGAGCGACCACTTCACCACGTTTATCAGTTTAAAGAGATCTACCAAAACCCCAAGGTTTCTAATAAGAGTGACCACTTCACCACGTTTATCAGAGTTTAAACGATCTACCCCCAAGGTTTCTAATAAGAGCGACCACTTCACCACGTTTATCAGAGTTTAAACGATCTACCAAAACCCCAAGGTTTCTAATAAGAGTGACCACTTCACCACGTTTTATCAGAGTTTAAACGATCTATCCAAAACCCCAAGGTTTCTAATAAGAGCGTTTCCACTTCACCACATTTATCAGAGTTTAAACGATCTACCAAAACCCCAAGGTTTCTAATAAGAGCGACCACTTCACCACGTTTATCAGAGTTTAAACGATCTACCAAAACCCCAAGGTTTCTAATAAGAGCGACCACTTCACCACGTTTATCAGAGTTTAAACGATCTACCAAAACCCCAAGGTTTCTAATAAGAGCGTTTCCACTTCACCACATTTATCAGAGTTTAAACGATCTACCAAAACCCCAAGGTTTCTAATAAGAGCGACCACTTCACCACGTTTATCAGAGTTTAAACGATCTACCAAAACCCCAAGGTTTCTAATAAGAGCGACCACTTCACCACGTTTATCAGTTTAAACGATCTACCAAAACCCCAAGGTTTCTAATAAGAGCGACCACTTCACCATGTTTATCAGAGTTTAAACGATCTACCAAAACCCCAAGGTTTCTAATAAGAGCGACCACTTCACCACGTTTATCAGAGTTTAAACGATCTACCAAAACCCCAAGGTTTCTAATAAGAGCTACCACTTCACCACGTTTATCAGAGTTTAAACGATCTACCAAAACCCCTAGGTTTTTTCAAAGTCTGGGAGTTTTTCAACCGACCTCATCTTAAACCCTAACGTGCTCCTCTTCTCCCCCCTCCACCAAATTAAAGCCACAAGATGCAGTGACTGGAGCAGCAGTCAACGCTGACCTCACCACTGGAGTGCCTTCTACATTGCTTAGATCCCGGGAGTGATAACATTTTAACAGGTTCACATGGCATAATTTAGAGGACTTCCTATGACCAGGGATTTCAATGAGAGAGTTCAAATCGGACACTTTATGCAACACAGTGAAAGGACCACAGTATTTTGCCCGAAAAGGTGAACTTACGAGAGGCAGAAGAGTTATTTAATTTTCCGTTGAGAACATTTAAGTTTTTTCTTTCGTCAGTTCACCAGCCCTATACAACTTCAACCTAAAACCATTTATATAGTCAATAAGGTTCTGAGGTGGTTCCTCAGGCAAACAACCATCCTGCAACACTGCTAAAGGCCCACGCACCTTATGACCAAACACTAAGTCATTTGGGCTAAACCCTGTGCTTTCCTGGGCCTCTTCACGAGCAGCTAGTAACAGCCAAGGTAACCCCTCCTCCCAATCTGCGGACAGTTCTGTACAGTATGCACGAAGCAAGGATTTTAAAGTTGGATGAAAACGTTCCGAAGCTCCCTGGCTCTGGGCATGGAACGACGTAGACGTGTTGTGTTTAACTTTAAGCTGTTTGAGAACCTGGGCATATAAATGGGAGGTAAAGTTAGACCCTAGATCTGACTGGATGATTTTTGGAATCCCAAATGTTGAAATATATTGAGTTAACACTTTAACCTCATCGTCCGCCCCATCCCGCATGCGGTCGCGTTACTACAGCGTCAAGCTCATTACCATAACGCAACGTTAGCGATTTCTAAAAATCGCAAATGAAATTAAATAAATATGCCTGCTCTCAAGCTTATCCTTTTCTTAACAATCCTGTCGTCTCAGATTTTCAAAATATGCTTTAGAACCAGAGAAAATCAATCATTTGTGAAAGAGTGGTGATAGCTAGCTTAGCATTTAGCGTTAGCATTTAGCACGCAACATATTCACAAAAACCAGCAAAGGGATCAAATAAAATAATTTACCTTTGAAGAACTTCAGATGTTTCAATGAGGAGACTCTCAGTTACATAGCAGATGTCCAGTTTTTCCTGAAAGATTCTTGTGTAGGACACATCGTTCCGTTTTGTTACTATGCATTTGGCTACCGAAACTAACCGAAAATTCAGTCACCTACACGTCAAACTTTTTCCGAATTAACTCCATAATATCGACTGAAACATGGAAAACGTTGTTTGAATCAATCCTCAAGGTGTTTTGTCATATATCTCTTCATTGAAATGCCGTCCCTGGAAGCCTGCATTCTTCTCTGATTCGGATGGAAAAATACTGGTAGCTGACTTTTGCGCACCAATTTCCACGCAGACACCGTGCGGGACACTTGGCAATTGTAGTCTCTTATGGTCAATCTTCCAATGATATGCCTACAAATACGTCACAATGCTGCAGACACCTTGGGGAAACAAGAGAAAGTGTCCGTTCATTCCTGTCGCATTCACAGCCATAGATGGTGTTCTATACTGTATGTAATGATATGGAAAAGGCGATCATGGAAAACGTAGCCTCAGAAATCCTGTTCATTTCCTGGTCGGTCAAACATCTTGGTTTTGCCTGAATCATTTGTTCTAGGGCACTCACAGTGAAAATCTTTGCAGTTCTGGAAACGTAAGAGTGTCTTCTTTCCAAAACTATCAATTCCAAGCATAGTCGAGCATCTTTTCGTGACAAAATATTGCGCTTAAAACGGGCACGTCTTTTTATCCAAAATGAAATACTGCCCCTATAGGACTAACAGGTTAACTACTGATTTTGAAGTTATGGTACGCAAGGAAAAAGCTGCCGGATATCTGGTTGCTTGACACATAACAGTTAATAAGTAGCTATGACCGGACCTTGCTAAAGACCCAACACAATCAATAATAAGATGCTCAAAAAAAAAAAAAAAAGACATATCATTACATACAGTATAGAACACCATCTAGAAGACAGAGACATATCATTACATACAGTATAGAACACCATCTAGTAGACATATCATTACATACAGTAAGAACACCATCTAGAGACATATCATTACATACAGTATAGAACACCATCTAGTAGACATATCATTAACATACAGTATAGAACACCATCTAGAAGACAGAGACATATCATTACATACAGTATAGAACACCATCTAGAAGACATATCATTACATACAGTATAGAACACCATCTAGAAGACAGAGACATATCATTACATACAGTATAGAACACCATCTAGAACACCATCTAAGACATATCATTACATACAGTATAGAACACCATCTAGTATAGATCAGAGACATATCATTACATACAGTATAGAACACCATCTAGAAGACATATCATTACATACAGTATAGAACACCATCTAGTATATCATTACATACAGTATAGAACACCATCTAGAGAGACATATCATTACATACAGTATAGTAGACATATCATTACATACAGTATAGAACACCATCTAGAAGACAGAGACATATCATTACATACAGTATAGAACACCATCTAGAAGACATATCATTACATACAGTATAGAACACCATCTAGAAGACAGACATATCATTACATACAGTATAGAACACCATCTAGTAGACATATCATTACATACAGTATAGAACACCATCTAGTAGATCTAGAGACATATCATTACATACAGTATAGAATCTAGTAGACCATCTAGAAGACAGAGACATATCATTACATACAGTATAGAACACCATCTAGTAGACATATCATTACATACAGTATAGAACACCATCTAGTAGACATATCATTACATACAGTATAGAACACATATCATCTAGTAAGATCTAGAGACATATCATTACATACAGTATAGAACACCATCTAGAAGACATATCATTACATACAGTATAGAACACCATCTAGTAGACATATCATCAGTATAGAACACCAGAAGACAGAGACATATCATTACATACAGTATAGAACACCATCTAGAAGACATATCATTACATACAGTATAGAACACCATCTAGTAGACATATCATTACATACAGTATAGAACACCATCTAGTAGACATATCATTACATACAGTATAGAACATCATTACATCTAGAACACCATCTAGACATATCATTACATACAGTATAGAACACCATCTAGAAGACAGAGACATATCATTACATACAGTATAGAACACCATCTAGAAGACATATCATTACATACAGTATAGAACACCATCTAGTAGACATATCATTACATACAGTATAGAACACCATCTAGAAGACATATCATTACATACAGTATAGAACACCATCTAGAAGACAGAGACATATCATTACATACAGTATAGAACACCATCTAGTAGACCATCTAGTATAGACTAGAGACATATCATTACATACAGTATAGAACACCATCTAGAAGACATATCATTACATACAGTATAGAACACCATCTAGAGACATATCATTACATACAGTATAGAACACCATCTAGTAGACATATCATTACATACAGTATAGAACACCATCTAGTAGACATATCATTACATACAGTATAGAACACCATCTAGAAGACATATCATTACATACAGTATAGAACACCATCTAGAAGACATATCATTACATACAGTATAGAACACCATCTAGAAGACAGAGACATATCATTACATACAGTATAGAACACCATCTAGAAGACAGAGAACACCATCTAGTAGACATATCATTACATACAGTATAGAACACCATCTAGAAGACAGAGACATATCATTACATACAGTATAGAACACCATCTAGAAGACATATCATTACATACAGTATAGAACATATCATCTAGACAGAGACATATCATTACATACAGTATAGAACACCATCTAGTAGACATATCATCTAGTATAGATCTAGTAGACATATCATTACATACAGTATAGAACACCATCTAGTAGACATATCATTACATACAGTATAGAACACCATCTAGTAGACATATCATTACATACAGTATAGAACACCATCTAGTAGACATATCATTACATACAGTATAGAACACCATCTAGAAGACATATCATTACATACAGTATAGAACACCATCTAGTAGACATATCATTACATACAGTATAGAACACCATCTAGTAGACATATCATTACATACAGTATAGAACACCATCTAGAAGACATATCATTACATACAGTATAGAACATACCATCAGTATAGAACACCATCTAGACAGAGACATATCATTACATACAGTATAGAACACCATCTAGAAGACATATCATTACATACAGTATAGAACACCATCACCATCTATACAGTATAGACAGAGACATATCATTACATACAGTATAGAACACCATCTAGAAGACATATCATTACATACAGTATAGAACACCATCTAGTAGACATATCATTACAGTATAGAACACCATCTAGTAGACATATCATTACATACAGTATAGAACACCATCTAGTAGACATATCATTACATACAGTATAGAACACCATCAGTAGACATATCATTACATACAGTATAGAACACCATCTAGAAGACATATCATTACATACAGTATCTAGAACATACATTACATCTAGAAGACAGACATATCATTACATACAGTAGAACACCATCTAGAGACATATCATTACATACAGTATAGAACACCATAGACATATCATTACATACAGTATAGAACACCATCTAGAAGACATATCATTACATACAGTATAGAACACCATCTAGAAGACATATCATTACATACAGTATAGAACACCATCTAGAGACATATCATTACATCAGTATAGAACACCATCTAGAAGACAGAGACATATCATTACATACAGTATAGAACACCATCTAGTAGACATATCATTACATACAGTATAGAACACCATCTAGAAGACATATCATTACATACAGTATAGAACACCATCTAGTAGACATATCATTACATACAGTATAGAACACCATCTAGTAGACATATCATTACATACAGTATAGAACACATGACATACAGTATAGAACACCATCTAGACATATCATTACATACAGTATAGAACACCATCTAGTAGACATATCATTACATACAGTATAGAACACCATCTAGTAGACATATCATTACATACAGTATAGAACACCATCTAGTAGACATATCATTACATACAGTATAGAACACCATCTAGAAGACATATCATTACATACAGTAGAACACCATCTAGAACACATATCATTACATACAGTATAGAACACCATCTAGAGACATATCATTACATACAGTATAGAACACCATCTAGTAGACATATCATTACATACAGTATAGAACACCATCTAGTAGACATATCATTACATACAGTATAGAACACCATCTAGTAGACATATCATTACATACAGTATAGAACACCATCTAGAAGACATATCATTACATACAGTATAGAACACCATCTAGAAGACATATCATTACATACAGTATAGAATCTAGTAGACATATCATCTACAGTATAGAACACCATCTAGAGACATATCATTACATACAGTATAGAACACATTACATCTAGAAGACATATCATTACATACAGTATAGAATCTAGAAGACATCTAGAGACATATCATTCATACAGTATAGAACACCATCAGACATATCATTACATACAGTATAGAACACCATCTAGAGACATATCATTACATACAGTATAGAACACCATCTAGTAGACATATCATTACATACAGTATAGAACACCATCTAGTAGACATATCATTACATACAGTATAGAACACCATCTAGTAGACATATCATTACATACAGTATAGAACACCATCTAGTAGACATATCATTACATACAGTATAGAACACCATCTAGTAGACATATCATTACATACAGTATAGAACACCATCTAGTAGACATATCATTACATACAGTATAGAACACCATCTAGAAGACATATCATTACATACAGTATAGAACACCATCTAGTAGACATATCATTACATACAGTATAGAACACCATCTAGTAGACATATCATTACATACAGTATAGAACACCATCTAGAAGACAGAGACATATCATTACATACAGTATAGAACACCATCTAGTAGACATATCATTACATACAGTATAGAACACCATCTAGAAGACATATCATTACATACAGTATAGAACACCATCTAGAAGACAGAGACATATCATTACATACAGTATAGAACACCATCTAGAAGACAGAGACATATCATTACATACAGTATAGAACACCATCTAGAAGACATATCATTACATACAGTATATCATAGATGTATAACTCCTTCCTTTATATTCCCTGTACCACTTTCCATGACAGAAGCCTTATTACTGGTGGTACAGTGGAGGAATGAGGCATCACAGTACCTGTTAGACCACTGTACCACCAGGACCAATTACACACCAATAAACACACTGTAATGTAAAGTATTACCTCATTCTCAATGATCAGTCTGTACATACAGTATTCATTTCACCTACAATACATTGTATCCATGTCAAGTCCCCTCTCCCCCCATTGTAGCTAATTATCTACAACACATTGTACAGTTTTACAACCACGTATGAGTTATTATGGACACTTATAGTTAGGATCACAGCACATCAGTTTAAGACTTTACAACATTCATTAAAAGCATTATAGATATGTACTTCATAGAAACTGTTACCCTTTATATATTCTAACCACTCTATTTAATGTATTCTATATTAAGGGTCCTAACCTAGAAACTAAGGCCTTCTCAACTTTGCCTGCAGTTCTCTCTCTCCTTCCCTCCCTAAACTATTTGTCTCCCTCTTGCTGTTGCATGCAGTTCCTCGCTCTCTTCCTCCATTCCTCTAACCCCTCCCTCCTTCTAACCCCACCCCTCTGGCAGAACCAGGAAGTCCCTCCCCTTCCCACAAACTCTCTTCTGAGGAAACAAAACTGATCTGAGTCTCTGTGTCGTCTGTCTGTGTGCGAGTGAACAACCGTCCAAATGGCTCAACAGGGAGTTCTGCTGGACCAGGACCAGTTCTGTTGTTCTGTCTGTCTGGATCTACTGAAGGAGCCGGTCACTATTCCCTGTGGACACAGTTACTGTAGGAGCTGTATTGAGGGCTGCTGGGATCAGGATGTTCTGAAAGGGGTCTATAGCTGTCCTCAGTGCAGAGAGACCTTCACTCCAAGGCCTAATCTGAGGAAAAATAACATGTTGGCTGAGCTGGTGGAGAAACTGAAGAAGACAGGACTCCAGGCTGCTCCCCCTCCTGCTCTGTGCTATGCTGGACCTGGAGATGTGGTGTGTGATTTCTGCACTGGGACCAGAAAGCAGAAAGCCCTCATGTCCTGTCTGGTGTGTCTGGCCTCTTACTGTGAGACTCACCTCCAACCTCACTATGAATTTCCTGCTTTGAAAAAGCACAAGCTGGTCAAAGCCACCGCACAGCTACAGGAGAAGATCTGCTCTCATCATGACAAACTGCTGGAGGTTTACTGTCGTACCGATCAGCAGTGTATCTGTTATCAGTGTGTGATGGATGAACATAAAGGCCATGATACAGTGTCAGCTTCAGCAGAGAGGACTGAGAAACAGGTAAAACCAGAACAACTTGTCTGATAAACAAAGAATTAAAGATACAGTAGGAACTAAATCTGTTTGAATGGGAGATCATTATATTATATACAATATGAATTTGATCCACAGCAGAACAAATATGAACACAAACCTTGAGTATATATAGATATGTTAACCCAGATTCTCCAAATGTATCACCATTTTCTAAAGTCAAACACTATTATCATTCTGAATGGCCTTTTATGAGTCCAAAGTTCAGTCTCAACCCCTTGATACATGAAGTCCTACCATAAAAACTATAATCATTCACATAGCAACATAATATCATGTTGTAAAGGGACCTCCTCAGGATTGTAGACCTTCCTCTCTATGGGTCCTATGTCACATTACCATACTATTGATCTACTGGACTAATAAAGCTTGATAGCTCATTGAAGAGTGATTCTCCACAGAGGCAGCTGGGGATGAGTCAGCAGAAGGTCCAGCAGAGATTCCAGGAGAGAGAGAAGGAGCTGAAGGAGCTCCAACAGGCTGTGGAGTCTTTCAAGGTGAGTATTGTTGACCAGAGGAGACACACCATTTCACTTCTCTCCTCCAGTCAGAGAGAGAGAGGGGGGGGCCCCTATCCAATCCCACTGACCCCATTGTTGGGAACAGGCTGTCTGGACCCTTTTCAGAGAATAGACTGGTTCATGTAACTGGGAACTGGTAAGTAGAACACAACCAGCTACTAGCCGAACACAGAACACACAGCTGTCTGTGCGGGTCGCTACAGTAGTTTTACTATCTGTACCAGGTGTGGCAAACCTCTTCAAGGTTAGGAGCGTTTGTCACAAACTAAGTGGTAAACTGTCACCAAATCACCCAAGAATGAGAGTTCTTTCGAACAGGACAGTACCTGTGTGTTTGTTTCTTCGTCCTGGTCCACCCAGGCCGTAGGCGAGGTCAAGGATAGCAGGGTTCGGTACACGAATCGGGTTCTCGGTAGGTCCAGGTCCAAACGCCAACAGGTAAGTCCAAACAATCCAGCTCATACACGGTAAATCCAGCCAATCTCTATAGTCTCTTTCTCTATTGTTCATAGCTCCTTCCAGTCCTCTCTCTTCCTCTTCCTGGTTTTTCTTGACCCTTTATCTGTGAGTCGGCTCCACCTTCTGAGGGTTCCCCTTGCTTCTGGGACTTGTAGTTTTGGCGGTCGGCCATTTTGTGATCTGTAGTTCTGACAGGGGTGGCCATTTTAGTGATCGGGCAGAGCCCGTTTATTAGCTCTGCTCTCACATATCTGCCCCTTATCACTCGACCCCCTTCTTTGCCACATATCTCTCCCCCTAGATCCGACCCCCTAGGTCGGGCTACCGCAGCAAAATATGCATGCATGCGGGATAACCCATCCGCGTTTCCCATTTCCTTCCCTGCTCTGTGTTTCAAGTCAAAATGGAACGGTTGGAGACTCAAAAACCACCGCATCACCCGAGCGTTCTTCTCTTTAGCCCTATGCATCCAGGTGAGTGGGGCATGGTCACTGATGAGGGTGAAGTGGCGCCCCAGCAGGTAGTACTTCAGGCTTTCTAGAGCCCACTTTACTGCCAACGCCTCTTTCTCAACGACTGAGTAGTTGGTTTCCCGTGGTTCCAGCTTCCTGCTTAAAAACAGGATGGGGTGTTCCACCCCTTCTATCTCTTGGGATAGCACTGCTCCCAAGCCGACCTCTGAGGCATCCGTCTGAACCACAAACTCTTTCTCAAAGTCTGGTACCACCAGCACTGGGTTACAACAGAGAGCCTCCTGTAATGTCCTAAATGCTTTGGTGGCCCTTTCATCCCATTTGACCATGTTTGGCCCTCTGGCTCTAGTCATGTCGGTAAATGGGGCGGCCACTGTGGCATAACTTGGGATGAACTTCCGGTAGTAACCGGTCAGCCCTAGGAAGGCTCGGACCTGCTTCTTATTTACTGGTTTCGGCCATTCTCTAATTGCCTTCACCTTCTTATGTTGGGGTTTGATTAACCCTCTTCCCACAGTGTATCCCAGATACTCTGTTTCCTCTAACCCCACATAACACTTGGCAGGGTTTGCCGTGAGCCCTGCCTTTCTAAGGGCATCTAACACTGCCTGTACCCGGGGTAAGTGGGATTCCCAATCTGGGCTGTAGATCCCCACGTCATCTAAATAAGCTGCGGCGTATGCCTTGTGCGGTTTAAGACTTTGTCCATGAGCCGTTGAAAGGTTGCTGGGGCCCCGTGTAAGCCGAATGGCATGACGGTGTATTGAAACAAACCGTCAGGTGTTGCAAAGGCTGTCTTTTCTTTGGCCCTGGGGGTCAGAGGAATTTGCCAGTACCCTTTTGTCAGATCAAGGGTCGTAATGTACCGAGCATGACCAATTTTCTCCAGTAGTTCATCTACTCGGGGCATGGGGTAGGCATCAAACTTTGAGATTTCATTTACCTTCCGAAAGTCGTTACAGAACCGCAACGACCCATCGGGCTTGGAGACCATCACAATTGGGCTAGACCACTCACTATGTGACTCTTCAACCACTCCAGCTGTCAACATTTTCTCAGTCTCTGCTCTAATCGCGGCCCGTCGAGCCTCGGGTACCCGATATGGCCTCATACTCACTTTTCTCCCTGGTAGGGAAACGATATCATGAGCCGTAACCTCAGTTCGGCCAGGTACCTCTGAAAACACATCTCTGTTTTTCTGGATCAGGGCCTTTACTTCCTGTACTTGCGCTGGGGACAGAGTGGGTGAAATATTTACTTCGGCTGTCTCCTGAATGTGTGTGGGGTATGTGACCATTAGTGTTTCTCTCTCTCTCCATGCTTTTAACAGGTTTATGTGATAAATCTGTTCCTGGGGCCGTCGACCTGGCTGTCGGATCCGATAATTGACTTCTCCTATTCTCTCCAGTACTTCATATGGCCCTTTCCATGTGGCTAGTAGTTTACATTCTACTGTGGGGATCAGCACTAACACCTTATCTCCCGGTTGAAATTCCCTCAGGGTAGCCTGCCGGTTATAAGTGTGCCGCTGGTGTTCTTGTGTTTGTCTCATGTGCTCTCTGACGATGGGCATGACTGTGGCTATCCTGTCTTGCATTGCCGTGACGTGCTCTATGACACTAGTATACGGGGTGGATTGGTGCTCCCAGGTTTCCCGGGCGATGTCTAAGATTCCCCGGGGATGCCTCCCATATACCAGCTCAAAGGGAGAAAACCCCAGCGAGGCTTGAGGAACCTCTCTAATGGCAAACATCAGATACGGCAACATGCAATCCCAGTTTTTCCCATCCTTATCGATTACCTTCCTGAGCATTGACTTCAGGGTTCGGTTGAATCTTTCAACCAGCCCGTCCGTCTGAGGATGGTAAACCGATGTCCTCAACTGTTTCACCTGCCACAGTTTACAAAGGTCCGCCATAAGGCGGGACATAAAGGGGGTCCCCTGGTCGGTAAGGATCTCCTTTGGAACCCCTACCCTGGTGAACAAGAGCACTAATTCCTTTGCGATATTTTTGGAAGTCATCGTCCGAAGGGGAATGGCTTCTGGGTAGCGAGTGGCATAATCTAGAATGACCAGAATGTATTGGTGCCCTCTGGCGGATTTGGGTAGTGGGCCCACTAAATCCATCGCTATCCTCTCAAATGGCGTTTCGATTATGGGGAGTGGCACTAATGGGCTTCTAAAAGCTGGTCGGGGAGCTGTTAACTGGCACTCCGGGCACTCTCCACAATGCCGAGCCACTTCAGCTTGAATTCCTGGCCAGTAAAACCTCCTTACAATCCGGTCTCTGGTTTTATCGATACCAAGGTGTCCACCCAGAATGTGCCCATGAGCTAGATCCAGTACTGTCCTCCGGTACCAGTGGGAACCAACAACTGTTCCACCACATCAACCCCTATTTTCGAGACTCTGTACACCAAACCCTTTTTCAGGATGAAGTGTGGAAAACTATTAGGCATCATCCCACCATTTATGGGAGTACCATCTACGACCTGCACATCTGCTCTGGCTTGTTGCAGGGTTGGATCCTGGTTTTGGGCCGTCCCAAAATTAGTCAAGGACTCTGCCAGGTCTGCTGGTTCTATATCGTCGTCCTCTGGATTCAGATCGACCCCAGCCCCACTAGTACCGGGCTGTTCGTCATCAGCAAGGTTTGCCACTTCATCCTCCTCCTCCCCTACTAGCACCTGTGATGTTGTCCCCTGGGAGACCTCTTTTCTTGGCTTTGGTTGAAGGCCCCATGCTTCTTCCTGCTTGGTCAGGGTTGTTGGATTCTCAAATATGCCATTCTTGTGGCCTAACTTCGCAAAGTTAGGAAAGTCTCTACCCAATATTACATCATATGGCATCTTTGGGACCACGCCGACCTCATAATCCAGCAGACCGTCCTCTGTTTGTATGCTCACTAAGGCCATGGGGTACAGACGGGTATCCCCATGAATGCATGTAACACTGATATCCTGTCTTGTATCCAGTTTATGATTCGGCACTAGGCCTGCAACGACCAGGGTTAGCATACTGCCGGAATCCAGCAGTGCTTCAACCTCTTTCCTTCAATCTTCACCCTGCACATATGGTTGTTTCTTGATCTTTCAAGTACAGTGGTTACAACAGGACATGCATACCGTATATCATCTTCATTTTCACCGAGGTTACATTGCATTGGCTCTTCTTTAATAGGGCAATAGGCTGCAATATGTCCTGGTTGATTACAATTGTAACAGATAATAGGGGTTCGGGGAGACCCCTCGACACCCAGTCCCGGTTTCCGTTTTTCCCTTAGTGTCTTGGCCTGATTCTGATTCTTTCCTCATGACCCCACGCTGCTCTCTTCCCCTCTATATGTTGGGACAGCCTTACCCTGTCCGCTGGTTCGCCCATGCCTGGGGAACGGGAATCTTTCCTCCTGTGCCTGCTCAGCTGTTCTTGCCGTACAATACCGTTCAACCAGGCCCACGAGATGGTCGGCGGAAAATACCTCGTTCTGGCCAACCCATCGTCTCACTTCTTGGGGTAGACCTCGCTGAAACTGGTTGAGTACGATGGTCTCGACAATCTCGGCGGATGACCGGGTCTCTGGTCGCAACCATTTCCGTGCCAGGTGAATCAAGTCGAACATCTGTGTTCGTGGGGGTTGTCCGGTCGGTAGGACCACTGGTGGAAGCGGTGTGCCCTCACGGTATCGGTCACTCCCAGTCTAGTCAGGATCTCCCCCTTTAGTTTATCGTAATCCTGTGCTTCTTTCAACTCCAGGTCGAAATACGCTTTTTGAGCGTCCCCTGCCAGGTATGGTGCCAGAAGCCCTGCCCATTCTTCTTTCGGCCACTTTTCCCTCTCTGCCGTCCTTTCGAAGGTGGTAAGATATGCTTCCACATCATCCTGCGCTGTCATTTTTGAAGAAAATGATTGGCCCTCCTCTGGGAATTTGCAGCTGGTAATTGAGCCCCAATTTGGTCCGCTAGCCCCTTTAGGCCTTCTCTTAACTCTTGGGTGTTTCTCTTGCTCTTCTCTGAGCAGCTGGTTGGTGCGGTGCTGGATCTGTAACGTGTCCTGATACATTCGCATTGCATCCTGATGAACTATTTGTTGAGCTCTAGTTGCCTCTTGTTGGGCGGCCGCCGCTTGTAACAGGGCCTGTATGGCTCCCTCCATACTCATTTTCGTGAAAACTGTCCTAACCAAACAAAGCCATAACAAAAAAAAACCTGACTCCCCTTTGGAGTGCTAACTGAACATTTATTTAATTTTTCCTTCTACCTAACCAGTGGTATGTTAGTCCATGCCCGCATCCTCCACCACGTGTGGCAAACCTCTTCAAGGTTAGGAGCGTTTGTCACAAACTAAGTGGTAAACTGTCACCAAATCACCCAAGAATGAGAGTTCTTTCGAACAGGACAGTACCTGTGTGTTTGTTTCTTCGTCCTGGTCCACCCAGGCCGTAGGCGAGGTCAAGGATAGCAGGGTTCGGTACACGAATCGGGTTCTCGGTAGGTCCAGGTCCAAACGCCAACAGGTAAGTCCAAACAATCCAGCTCATACACGGTAAATCCAGCCAATCTCTATAGTCTCTTTCTCTATTGTTCATAGCTCCTTCCAGTCCTCTCTCTTCCTCTTCCTGGTTTTTCTTGACCCTTTATCTGTGAGTCGGCTCCACCTTCTGAGGGTTCCCCTTGCTTCTGGGACTTGTAGTTTTGGCGGTCGGCCATTTTGTGATCTGTAGTTCTGACAGGGGTGGCCATTTTAGTGATCGGGCAGAGCCCGTTTATTAGCTCTGCTCTCACATATCTGCCCCTTATCACTCGACCCCCTTCTTTGCCACACAGGCTATAAATGACACAGATAATATCTAGTTAACGTTGTATTTAATGTAGTTTTACTATCTGTACCAGGCTATAAATGACACAGATAATATCTAGTTAACGTTGTATTTAATGTAGTTTTACTATCTGTGCCAGGCTATAAATGACACAGATAATATCTAGTTAACGTTGTATTTAATGTAGTTTTACTATCTGTACCAGGCTATAAATGACACAGATAATATCTAGTTAACGTTGTATTTAATGCAGTTTTACTATCTGTGCCAGGCTATAAATGATATTGCAAAAAATTAGAAAAAATCTTAGTTTATCTTTGTCAAACATGAGATGACACAAACACACAGAGACAGTGTTGTGGCAAAGCTACCAGGAAACTATCAATCATGGGAACATTGCTCAGATTTGAACATCTGACCATGCTGGTGATATTGCAGAGAGAAGGGAGTATCTGAGGAGAATTGTTGTGGTCACATCAATGTTAGGAAGACAGGGACTCTCTTTCCGTGCCAATGATGAATCTAGTGAAAGCACAAATAGAGGGAACTCTCAATAGTAAAACTAAAATAAAACTCAAACAACATCCTAGATACATCATGTTGAACTGAGTTTACCAAGAACTACGGTATTGATGTCAAAACAGAAGAGATGTTGGTGGACAGAAACTTTCTTGCCCGGAAAAGAGACGGAAGATATGCTTGTTGGGCATAACTTCCTGAATGATGATATGATATATATATACCAAGAGGTGTTCTGTACCTGTCTGTCCAGGAGGGAGGAGAGTAGAGCAGGACCAAGAGGTGTTCTGTACCTGTCTGTCCAGGAGGGAGGACAAGGCCTGGTGGACCTGGAGAGCAGGGTGGCAGAGGTCTGACTCAATGAGGTGTAGAGAGACTACTGAACCTACTGTCTCTGTCTGTCTCTGTCTCTCTCTCTGTCTCTCTCTCTCTGTCTCTCTCTCTCTCTCTGTCTCTCTCTCTCTCTCTCTGTCTCTCTGTCTCTCTGTCTCTCTCTCTCTCTCTCTGTCTCTGTCTCTCTGTCTCTCTGTCTCTCTCTCTCTCTCTCTCTCTCTCTCTCTCTCTCTCTCTCTCTCTCTCTCTCTGTCTCTGTCTCTGTCTCTCTCTCTATCTGTCTCTCTCTCTCTCTGTCTCTCTGTCTCTCTGTCTCTCTCTCTCTCTCTCTCTCTCTCCAGCGCTCTGCACAGTCAGCAGTGGAAGACAGTGATCAGATCTTTACTGAGCTGATCCACTCCATTGAGAGAAGGAGCTCTGAGGTGAAGGAGCTGATCAGAGCCCAAGAGAAGGCTCAAGTGAGTCAAGCTGAAGGACTCCTGAAGCAACTGAAGCAGGAGATAGCTGAGCTGAGGAAGAGAAGCACTGAGCTGGAGCAGCTCTCACACACAGAGGATCACATCCATTTCCTCCAGGTAACTAAACTGTCTTGTTACATGTGATATGAAATTAACTTCATGTGAAACTATTCATCTCAATCATTATGTTGTCCTGTCTGTCTCTCTCTCTCTCTTCCTCTCTATCAGTCTCTCTGTCTCTCTCTCCAGAGTTATCAGTCTCTCTGTCTCTCTCCAGAGTTATCAGTCTCTCTGTCTCTCTCCAGAGTTATCAGTCTCTCTGTCTCTCTCTCCAGAGTTATCAGTCTCTCTGTCTCTCTCTCCAGAGTTATCAGTCTCTCTCTCTCTCCAGCGTTATCAGTCTCTCTCTCTCTCTCTCTCCAGAGTTATCAGTCTCTCTCTCTCTCTCTCTCCAGAGTTATCAGTCTCTCTCTCTCTCTCCAGCGTTATCAGTCTCTCTCTCTCTCTCTCTCTCTCCAGAGGTATCAGTCTCTCTCTCTCTCTCTCTCTCTCCAGAGGTATCAGTCTCTCTCTCTCTCTCTCTCTCTCTCCAGAGTTATCAGTCTCTCTCTCTCTCTCTCTCTCTCTCTCTCTCTCTCTCTCTCTCTCTCTCTCTCTCTCTCTCTCTCTCCAGAGTCTCTCTCTCTCTCTCTCTCTCTCTCTCTCTCTCTCTCTCTCTCTCTCTCTCTCTCTCTCTCTCTCTCTCTCTCTCTCTCTCTCTCTCTCCAGAGGTATCAGTCTCTCTCTCTCCAGAGGTATCAGTCTCTCTCCAGTATCAGTGTATCTTCAGACTTACCCAGCATCGTTGTCCGTCCTCTTCACTACTTTGGAGATGTGAGTAAGACTGTGTCTGAACTGAGAGAGAAACTAGAAGACTTCCTTAAAGGAGAATGGACCAAGATCTCCACTACAGGTGTGTTGAAAACAATAAGAACATCAACTTTAGACCATTGAAAGTTCCCTACTAGTCATATACATGTGGAATATGGTCTGATGATAACATTCCCTCTCTCTGTCAATGTGTTTGTGTGTCTGTAGTGAATATAGTGGATGTTGTACTGCCTCCAGAGCCCAAGACCAGAGAACAGTTGTTACAATGTGAGTCTCTTTATTGTGAAGTAACTAACAGTCTCTTTTTACTGACACTCCTAGAAATATATAGCAATAGTAGATCTAATCAAAGACTGGGTATCTGACTCCTCATATTTCTCTGATTTGATCTCTGCTGTGCTCTAATCAAAGACAGGGTAGATACAGTATCTGACTTAACTTATTGTTCTGACTCCCCTCATTGGTCTCTGCTCTTCTCCCAGATTCCTGTCAGCTCACACTGGACCCAAACACAGCAAACACAGACCTCTCTCTGTCTGAAGGGAACAGAAAGGTGACACGTACAGGCCAAGACCAACCATATCCTGTCCATCCAGACAGATTCTCCATCTGGTGTCAGGTTCTGTGTAGAGAGGGTCTGTCTGGACGCTGTTACTGGGAGGTGGAGAAGACTGATGATGTTATTCCAGCAGTCTCATATAAAGACATCAGCAGAACAGGGACAAATAGTAGATTTGGACACAATAACAAGTCCTGGAGTTTAGAGTACTATAGAGGTGGTTATTGTTTCAGACACAATAATGTTGAGACTAAAGTATCAGGCCCTCAGTCCTCCAGAGTAGGAGTGTACCTGGATCACAAGGCAGGTACTCTGTCCTTCTACAGTGTCTCTGACACAATGACCCTCCTCCACAGAGTCCAGACCACATTCACTCAGCCACTTTATCCTGGGTTTTGGCTCAATGTTCTTTTCTTTGGTACTGCTGAGCTGGTTAAACTGTAGTAGGGTCCACATAGATACTAGTCATGCTGGTGTAGTCTATAGCTGAGCTGGTTAAACTGTAGTAGGGTCCACATAGATACTAGTCATGCTGGTGTAGTCTATAGCTGAGCTGGTTAAACTGTAGTAGGGTCCACATAGATACTAGTCATGCTGGTGTAGTCTATAGCTGAGCTGGTTAAACTGTAGTAGGGTCCACATAGATACTAGTCATGCTGGTGTAGACTATAGCTGAGCTGGTTAAACTGTAGTAGGGTCCACATAGATACTAGTCATGCTGGTGTAGTCTATAGCTGAGCTGGTTAAACTGTAGTAGGGTCCACATAGATACTAGTCATGCTGGTGTAGTCTATAGCTGAGCTGGTTAAACTGTAGTAGGGTCCACATAGATACTAGTCATGCTGGTGTAGTCTATAGCTGAGCTGGTTAAACTGTAGTAGGGTCCACATAGATACTAGTCATGCTGGTGTAGTCTATAGCTGAGCTGGTTAAACTGTCCATACTGGACTTTACTATGGTTCTACATACAGTATCTGTATTGATAGTCCATACTGGTCTTTACTATGGTTCTACATACAGTACCTGTATTGATAGTCCATACTGGTCTTTACTATGGTTCTACATACAGTGTCTGTATTGATAGTCCATACTGGTCTTTACTATGGTTCTACATACAGTACCTGTATTGATAGTCCATACTGGTCTTTACTATGGTTCTACATACAGTATCTGTATTGATGAGGGCCTCATCATCCGGCTGCACAAAGAAAGCCAGGGACTGCAGTGTGGTCCAGTCTCCAGCAGGGGGCAGTAAAACCCCATGGACAAGAAAGGGACTGCAGTGTGCTCCAGTCTCCAGCAGGGGGCAGGAAAACCCTATGGACCTGAAAGGGACTGCAGTGTGATCCAGTCTCCAGCAGGGGACAGTAAAACCCTATGGACCTGAAAGGGACTGCAGTGTGCTCCAGTCTCCAGCAGGGGGCAGTAAAACCCTATGGACCTGAAAGGGAAAGTGAGGAGTAAAAATCAAAGGTGAATTTACATTGATGTTTCCACGGAGACCTGAATCATATCCACGAGGCACCAAACTGAAGAATATGAGCTGAAACACGAAGGGACTAACTGAACTAAAATAATTATGTTGCTAAATGTTTTGCTACAGTGTTCTCTAACGAATAACACCCTGGATTCAAATACTATTTGAAATCTTTCCAACACTTTGAGCATTTCCTTTGTCCTCCAGGTGGGCGGGGTTTGTTTGTACTTTTAGGACTTTTCTATTGGTTCCATTACAACAAACTCAATCAAACACTTATTAAGTATTCAACATTATTTTAACGCAGGTCTGTTTCCACATGCAATCAGCCTGTAACGTCTTGTATGATCTCATCAGGTAAAGGTGTGTCAAATGGAAGGGCAAGTCTCACCACTGAGAGGAAAAGATCACTGGTCCACCTCTGCATCAGGTCAGCTATGTTGATCAGTACTGTCCCAGGGATGGTGGGAGCAGAGATGAACTCCCCAGACCTGGTACCACCTATGGAGTTGTCATTTTAATATCAGTTTAACCCCATTACTGTTATAACACATAAACCATGTTAATAGAATGAAATGGATCCAGGTTCCATTTATTCTACATTAGATTTACTGCCTGTGGAACACTTCTCCAAAGTGGTCTGAAATCAAGATGACTGCAGGTCTGAATCCCAAACTAATGGGGGGAAATGGATCCATCTAATAAGATGGTATTGAGAGGTATGAACCTTTCTATTGCGGTGAACCATCCCCTTAACATACAGTACCAGTCAAACGTTAGGACACACCTACTCATTCAAGGGTTTTTCTTTATTTTTACTATTTTCTACATTGTAGAATAATAGTGAAAACATCAAAACTATGAAATAACACACATGGAATCATGTAGTAACCAACAACGTGTTCAACAAATCAAGTGGATGTCCGGTCATTTGATGCAGCCCTCCATCACTCTCCTTCTTGGTCAAATAGCCCTTACACAGCCTGGAGGTGTGTTGGGTCATTGTCCTGCTGAAAAACAAATGATAGTCCCACTAAGCACAAACCAGATGGGATGTCGTATCACTGCAGAATGCTGTGGTTGCTATGCTGGTTAAGTGTGCCTTGAATTCTAAATAAATCACTGACAGTGTTACCAGCAAAGCACCATCACACCTCCTCCTCCATGCTTCACCGTGGAAAATACACATGCATAGATCATCTGTTCACCTACTCTGCTTCTCACAAAGACATCACACCTCCTCCTCCATGCTTCACGTTGGGAACCACACATGCAGAGATCATCTGTTCACCTACTCTGCTTCTCACAAAGACATCACACCTCCTCCTCCATGCTTCACGGTGGGAACCACACATGCAGAGATCATCTGTTCACCTACTCTGCATCTCACAAAGACACGGCAGTTGGAACCAGAAGTCTTAAATCTGGACTCATCAGACCAAAGGACAGATTTCCACCGGTCTAATGTCCATTGCTTGTGTTTTTGGCCCAAGCAAGTCTCTTCTTCTTCTTGGTGTCCTTTAGCAGTGGTTTCTTTGCAGCAATTGATAGTGAGGGTGTTTTCTGATAAGAGAATGTGTTTCCTGTTAAAAGGCTGAATATCACTAAAGGGAATAAGCAAAGACACTATGTGTAATTCTGGGATTGAGTTTACTTATTGGTATAATTATATAGTGAACTATAGTCGTCTGTACTTAATGGTATAATTCTATAATGAACTATAGTGATCTGTACTTATTGGTATAATTCTATAATGAACTATAATTCTGTACTAATTCTATAATGGCCCATTGTAATATTATAGTCTGATAAGGGCATGTAGCAATCTTATAATTTCCTATAGTAATCTGTACTTATTATTTCCTGGAAATAATGTATAGGTGCTCCACCAATATAATTGATCCAAGGAACTAGAGGGGAGGGGCACCCCGCCTAGAGGAAAGAACTTAGATTTGGAAACAATGGTGGAGTAAAGCCGAGGGGATCTGGTTATTAGCATAAAGGAACTAGAGGGGAGGGGAACCCCGCCTAGAAGAAATAACTTAGATTTGGAGACAATGGTGGAGTAAAGCCGAGGGGATCTGGTTATTAGCATAAAGGAACTAGAGGGGAGGGGAACCCCACCTAGAGGAAAGAACTTAGATTTGGAAACAATGGTGGAGTAAAGCCGAGGGGATCTGGTTATTAGCATAAAGGAACTAGAGGGGAGGGGCACCCCGCCTAGAGGAAAGAACTTAGATTTGGAAACAATGGAGGAGTAAAGCCGAGGGGATCCGGTTATTAGCATAAAGGAACTAGAGGGGAGGGGCACCCCGCCTAGAGGAAAGAACTTAGATTTGGAAACAATGGTGGAGTAAAGCCGAGGGGATCCGGTTATTAGCATAAAGGAACTAGAGGGGAGGGGAACCCCGCCTAGAAGAAAGAACTTAGATTTGGAAACAATGGAGGAGTAAAGCCGAGGGGATCTGGTTATTAGCATAAAGTGGAGGGACGATGACACTTCTATAAGCATGAAACTGTATAAAAGGACTGAGACTGAGTCTGGCAGTTGGTCCAAGGCCCAGTTTGGCTTGTTACTTTGTAATAAAGTCTATTTGAATTCACAAGTTCTGGTATCTGAGAAATGTGATTGAGTGAATATTTCCACGACATAAATGGCGAGCTTGCCAGGAGTGGCTACAAGGGACCAGCAAATGGTGGAAAACTCTGTGACTGCAGACGGGTCTTTCTGGATGAATTGAGCAAACAGGTGGCCTCCTAGATGAGAGGTCAGCTGTTTTTATTTAACTAGACATGTCAATTAAGAACAAATTATTATTTACATTGACGACCTACTTGGGAACAATGGGTTAACTGCCTTGATCAGGGGCAGAACGACAGATTTTTGCCTTGTGAGCTCGGGGATTTGATGTTGCAACCTTTCAAATTATTAGTCCAATGCTCTAACCACTAGACTACCTGCCGCCCCAGTTCTTACTTATAGTTAAAGTTTTTGTGATACGTTTCGAGAGCCTGCCTAAGCAATAGAAACACCAAGTAGGTTTCTCAAAATGTATTGAACTAAAACTAATCGGGAGCTTTTCAATTCAATAAATGCATGAAAGAATAAACATACAAAAATGAAAAAGCTTTAAGGGTGAAACAGTGAAAGTATAAAATAAATAATAGTGTGGCCGCTGCAGATTGGGAGTTGTGTGTTTCATCTGTTTTGGATGGTTCAGTTGAGTGGGGTTATTTACCTGTCTTGTTCAGGTGGTTCATCTGACCAGTCTGTTCAGTTTGTTTGAGTTAGGATTGTGTTGTCTGATTCAGTTTGGCCAGACTTGTTTGATTAGAACTGTTTGTGTTTGCGCCCAAACGCAACCCATTCATCTTATTGAATCAGTCTGAGTCAGGTGAGTCATTCAATTTATCTGGGTCATTTATTCCATCTCATTCATCTGTCCTGTTAACTGTTCTGTTCCATCCAGTTTGAAGTAGCAACTGTCCATCTGCATGGTGGAATATAATTAAATAAAAGACCTGTGGTTACTGTCCTATAGTGTCTAGGAAGTGTATTGATAGGGGACTGATCAGACAGGTAAAACCCTGTGGTTACTGCTTGGCTGTGTTGAGGAAGTGAATCAGCAAAGGACTGCTCAGACAGGTAAAACCCTGTGGTTACCGCTTGGCTGTGTTGAGGAAGTGAATCAGTAAAGGACTGCTCAGACAGGTAAAACCCTGTGGTTACCGCTTGGCTGTGTTGAGGAAGTGAATCAGTAAAGGACTGCTCAGACAGGTAAAACCCTGTGGTTACCGCTTGGCTGTGTTGAGGAAGTGAATCAGTAAAGGACTGCTCAGACAGGTAAAACCCTGTGGTTACCGCTTGGCTGTGTTGAGGAAGTGAATCAGTAAAGGACTGCTCAGACAGGTAAAACCCTGTGGTTACCGCTTGGCTGTGTTGAGGAAGTGAATCAGTAAAGGACTGCTCAGACAGGTAAAACCCTGTGGTTACCGCTTGGCTGTGTTGAGGAAGTGAAAAAGGTATGGACTGTAAGGATGACAACAGGCAGAATGTGGTACCGTTTACAAGGACTTTATTCCTTTACACGGTAATATGGGGAAAAGGGGCTGGACGGAACCAAAGCAAAGAAACTAAATCTCAAAGCCCCCCTCCTCTCCTATCTTACCTGCCTACCCACTACTTACCTAATTTAGCACCACCTGGTGCCCTAACCAAAATACAGGGGGTGGTCTGCCCAGGTCTTACCTATTGTACCTAGACAATGAATATACTACGGGTATATGTATGCCCGCGGGCCTCTTGCCTAAGCACTCCCTAGGTGCCTTCCCCTTCCCCCCTGGGAACAAATGAAACAGAATATTAAACAATTTTCACAAACAAACTAGGAAACAAAGGACATCAAATAAGCTCTATCTGAGCAACAAACTCACAAAACATACCACTTCCCAGCAATGAACTCCCAGCAAAATCAACCTCTAGCAAAATCTCTCTGCAATGACCTCCCAGCGAATCTCTAGCAAATCTACCTCCAGCAAAATCTCCAGCAAATCTACCTCCACTATACTAGCATCTACCTCCAACTTAAAAGGTTTGTCAAAGTTGAGGGCGGCAAGCACTGGGGCACTACAAAGTAACGCTTTAGCAGACTCAAAAGCGTAGTTACAGTCCTTGGACCACTTGAATGGTACCTTGGGACTAAGCAGAGATGAAAGGAGCTACTACAGTTGAGAAATTCTTACAGAATGTACGATAGTACCCTACCATCCCCAGGAATCTGCGCAACTGGCGGCGAGTCGTGGGAGCAGGAAAAGCAACAATTGCTTTCACTTTGCCAGTTACTGGGCGCACTTGACCTCGTCCCACTTGTTTCCCTAAGTAAGTCACTGTAGCCTACCCAAACTCACACTTGTTTCCCTAAGTAAGTCACTGTAGCCTTCCCAAACTCACACTTGTTTCCCTAAGTAAGTCATTGTAGCCAAATTGAGGTTAAAGAAGCATTCTCCAACCGCTGAAACACACTTTTCAAAGTGGAGAGATGATCAGACCAAGTAGACGAATGAATCACCACATCGTCAAGGTACGCAGTACAATTTGGCACATCTTCAAACACAATGTTAACTAGCCGCTGAAAAGTAGCAGGTGCATTACACATGCCAAAGGGCATCACAGTGTATTGTACGAAGTTATCTGGGCGTAACAAAAAGCCGATATGTCAGAAGCTCGAGAGGTCAGAGGCACCTTTAACAAATCTAACTTACTAACGTAAGTAGCAGAGCCAATTCTATCAATACAGTCATCTAAGCGAGGTAGAGGAAAAGAATCAGACTTTGTAACTGCATTTACGTGACGATAGTCCGTACATAAGCGGAACAAGAATACATGGGGAACTC
>NW_026282905.1:0-2413 GCF_023373465.1 Oncorhynchus keta
CTACAGTCCACACACACCACACACAGCACCATACACACACACACTACAGTCCACACACACACACACACTACAGTCCACAGCACACACCACACACATACACTACAGTCCACACACACACGCTACAGTCCACACACACACTACAGTCCACACACGCTACAGTCCACACACACACACACGCTACAGTCCACACACACACGCTACAGTCACACACACACACGCTACAGTCCACACACACACACGCTACACAGTCCACACACACACGCTACAGTCACACACACACACACACACGCTACAGTCCAAACACACACCACACACGCTACAGTCCACACACACACACACGCTACAGTCCACACACACACACAGCTACAGTCCACACACACACACGCTACAGTCCACACACACACACGCTACAGTCCACACACACACACACGCTACAGTCCACACACACACACGCTACAGTCCACACACACACACACACGCTACAGTCCACACACACTACAGTCCACACACACTACAGTCCCACACCACACACACACTACAGTCCACACACCACACACACTACAGTCCACACACACTACAGTCCACACACACACACACACACACTACAGTCCACACACACACACACACACACTACAGTCCACACACACACACACACACTACAGTCCCCACACACACACACACACGCTACAGTCCACACACACACACACTACAGTCCACACACACACACACTACAGTCCACACACACACACTACAGTCCACACACACACACTACAGTCCACCACACACACGCTACAGTCCACACACACACGCTACAGTCCACACACACACACGCTACAGTCACACACACACACGCTACAGTCCACACACACACACACGCTACAGTCCACACACACACACGCTACAGTCCACACGCTACAGTCCACACACACACACGCTACAGTCCACACACACACACGCTACAGTCCACACCACACACACACGCTACAGTCCACACACACACACACACGCTACAGTCCACACACACACACACACACAGTCCACACACACACACGCTACAGTCCACACACACACACACACGCTACAGTCCACACACACACGCTACAGTCCACACACACACGCTACAGTCCACACACACGCTACAGTCCACACACACACACACGCTACAGTCCACACCACACACGCTACAGTCCACACACACACACACACACGCTACAGTCCACACACACACACACACACGCTACAGTCCACACACACGCTACAGTCCACACACACACACAGCTACAGTCCACACACACACACTACAGTCCACACACACACTACAGTCCACACACACGCTACAGTCCACACACGCTACAGTCCACACACACGCTACAGTCCACACACACGCTACAGTCCACACACACACGCTACAGTCCACACACACACGCTACAGTCACACACACATCACACACACACGCTACAGTCCACACACACACACACACGCTAGTCCACACACACACACACACTACAGTCCACACACACACACACACACGCTACAGTCCACACACACACACGCTACAGTCCACACACACACACACACACGCTACAGTCCACACACACGCACACCACGCTACAGTCCACACACCACACACACGCTACAGTCCACACACACACACACACACACGCTACAGTCCACACACACACACACACACGCTACAGTCCACACACACACACACGCTACAGTCCACACACACACACGCTACAGTCCACACACACACGCTACAGTCCACACACACACACACACACACGCTACAGTCCACACACACGCTACAGTCCACACACGCTACAGTCCACACACACACACACACGCTACAGTCCCACACACACACACGCTACAGTCCACACACACACACGCTACAGTCCACACACACACACGCTACAGTCACACACACACACACACGCTACAGTCCACACACACACGCTACAGTCCACACACACGCTACAGTCCACACACACGCTACAGTCCACACACACACACGCTACAGTCCACACACACACACTGCTACAGTCCACACACACACATCTACAGCTACAGTCCACACACACACTCTACAGTCCACACACACACTCTACAGTCCACACACACACTCTACAGTCCACACACACACACGCTACAGTCCACACACACACGCTACAGTCCACACACACACTACAGTCCACACACACACACACACACACTACAGTCCACACACACACACGCTACAGTCCACACACACACACACGCTACAGTCACACACACACACACGCTACAGTCACACACACACACACGCTACAGTCCACACACACACACGTCTACAGTCCACACACACACACGCTACAGTCCACACACACACGCTACAGTCCACACACCACACACGCTACAGTCCACACACAC
>NW_026282906.1:0-5000 GCF_023373465.1 Oncorhynchus keta
GCCGTCTCGTCGTTTATTTAACTCTTTGCAAACTGGAAAACATTTATCCGGACATTTATCCGGAGGCTGCATTCATTGTAGCTGGGGATTTTAACAAAGCCAATCTGAAAACAAGACTCCTAAATTTTATCAGCATATCGATTGCGCAACCAGGGGTGGTAAAACCTTGGATCATTGTTACTCTAACTTCCGCGACGCATATAAGGCCCTGCCCCGCCCCCCTTTCAGAAAAGCTGACCACGACTCCATTTTGCTGATCCCTGCCTACAGGCAGAAATTAAAACAAGAGGCTCCCACGCTGAGGTCTGTCCAACGCTGGTCAGACCAAGCTGACTCTACACTCCAAGACTGCTTCCATCACGTGGACTGGGACATGTTTCGTATTGCGTCAGATGGGAATATTGACGAATACGCTGATTCGGTGTGCGAGTTCATTAGAACGTGCGTCGAAGATGTCGTTCCCATAGCAACGATAAAAACATTCCCTAACCAGAAACCGTGGATTGATGGCAGCATTCGAGTGAAACTGAAAGCGCGAACCACTGCTTTTAATCAGGGCAAGGTGTCTGGCAACATGACTGAATACAAACAGTGCAGCTATTCCTCCGCAAGGCTATTAAACAAGCTAAGCGTCAGTACAGAGACAAAGTGGAATCTCAATTCAACGGCTCAGACACAAGAGGCATGTGGCAGGGTCTACAGTCAATCACGGACTACAAGATGAAATCCAGCCCAGTCACGGACCAGGATGTCTTGCTCCCAGGCAGACTAAATAACTTTTTGCCCGCTTTGAGGACAATACAGTGCCACTGACACGGCCTGCAACGGAAACATGCGGTCTCTCCTTCACTGCAGCCGAGGTGAGTAAGACATTTAAACGTGTTAACCCTCGCAAGGCTGCAGGCCCAGACAGCATCCCCAGCCGCGCCTCAGAGCATGCGCAGACCAGCTGGCCGGTGTGTTTACGGACATATTCAATCAATCCCTATACCAGTCTGCTGTTCCCACATGCTTCAAGAGGGCCACCATTGTTCCTGTTCCCAAGAAAGCTAAGGTAACTGAGCTAAACGACTACCGCCCCGTAGCACTCACTTCCGTCATCATGAAGTGCTTTGAGAGACTAGTCAAGGACCATATCACCTCCACCCTACCTGACACCCTAGACCCACTCCAATTTGCTTACCGCCCAAATAGGTCCACAGACGATGCAATCTCAACCACACTGCACACTGCCCTAACCCACCTGGACAAGAGGAATACCTATGTGAGAATGCTGTTCATCGACTACAGCTCGGCATTCAACACCATAGTACCCTCCAAGCTCGTCATCAAGCTCGAGACCCTGGGTCTCGACCCCGCCCTGTGCAACTGGGTACTGGACTTCCTGACGGGCCGCCCCCAGGTGGTGAGGGTAGGCAACAACATCTCCTCCCCGCTGATCCTCAACACGGGGGCCCCACAAGGGTGCGTTCTGAGCCCTCTCCTGTACTCCCTGTTCACCCACGACTGCGTGGCCACGCACGCTCCAACTCAATCATCAAGTTTGCGGACGACACAACAGTGGTAGGCTTGATTACCAACAACGACGAGATGGCCTACAGGGAGGAGGTGAGGGCCCTCGGAGTGTGGTGTCAGGAAAATAACCTCACACTCAACGTCAACAAAACTAAGGAGATGATTGTGGACTTCAGGAAACAGCAGAGGGAACACCCCCTATCCACATCGATGGAACAGTAGTGGAGAGGGTAGCTAGTTTTAAGTTCCTCGGCATACACATCACAGACAAACTGAATTGGTCCACTCACACTGACAGCGTCGTGAAGAAGGCGCAGCAGCGCCTATTCAACCTCAGGAGGCTGAAGAAATTCGGCTTGTCACCAAAAGCACTCACAAACTTCTACAGATGCACAATCGAGAGCATCCTGGCGGGCTGTATCACCGCCTGGTACGGCAACTGCTCCGCCCTCAACCGTAAGGCTCTCCAGAGGGTAGTGAGGACTGCACAACGCATCACCGGGGCAAACTACCTGCCCTCCAGGACACCTACACCACCCGTTGTTACAGGAAGGCCATAAAGATCATCAAGGACATCAACCACCCGAACCACTGCCTGTTCACCCCGCTATCATCCAGAAGGCGAGGTCAGTACAGGTGCATCAAAGCTGGGACCGAGAGACTGAAAACAGCTTCTATCTCAAGGCCATCAGACTGTTAAACAGCCACCACTAACAGTGAGTGGCTGCTGCCAACACACTGTCATTGACACTGACCCAACTCCAGCCATTTTAATAATGGGAATTGATGGGAATTATGTAAATATATCACTAGCCACTTTAAACAATGCTACCTTATATAATGTTACTTACCCTACATTATTCATCTCATATGCATATGTATATACTGTACTCTACATCATCGACTGCATCCTTATGTAACACATGTATCACTAGCCACTTTAACTATGCCACTTTGTTTACTTTGTCTACACACTCATCTCATATGTATATACTGTACTCGATACCATCTACTGTATGCTGCTCTGTACCATCATTCATTCATATATCCTTATGTACATATTCCTTATCCCCTTACACTGTGTATAAGACAATAGTTTTGGAATTGTTAGTTAGATTACTTGTTGGTTATCACTGCATTGTCGGAACTAGAAGCACAAGCATTTCGCTACACTCGCATTTAACATCTGCTAACCATGTGTATGTGACAAATAAAATTTGATTTGATTTGATTTGATTTGATTTCTCCTGGTTATTGGGTATAAGGTTTGTCATGCTCATGTAATTCTGTTTGTATACATGACTGTTTGTCTAACTTTCTTCACTGCTTTAGTAGTAATGATTTCTCCTGGTTATTGGGTATAAGGTTTGTCATGCTCCTGTAGTTCTGTTTGTATATACAAGCTTTGGCTTCCAGTCCTTTAGGAGTAAAGATGCACAGCTGACAGAAGCGTACAGAGATTCATCTCAATCAGTCGCTCCACAAATTGATCAGGGAGTCACTGTACTGTCATGCAGGTCTGCTGCTATAACTCTCTTGATTGGATCAGTACCATTCTGATTCTAATTCTATGTCCACGTAACGCTCGTCGTTGGGAGAGAGAGAGGAGGACCAAGGTGCAGCGTGGGTAAGTATTCATTATCTCTTTTAATGAAAAACGAATACTCCAAAAAAACACGAGAAAGAAACGAAAACAATCCGGAACGGTGAAATACAAACACAGAACAGAAAATAAACACCCCACGAAACACAGGTGGGAAAAGGCTACCTAAGTATGATTCTCCACCAGAGACAACTAACGACACCTGCCTCTGATTGAGAACCATACCAGGCCAAACACAAAACACACAACATAGAAAACGGAACATAGACAAGCCCACCCAACTCACACCCTGACCATACTTAAAACAAAGACATTTTTTATTTTACCTTTATTTAACCAGGCAAGTCAGTTAAGAACAAATTCTTATTTTCAATGACGGCCTGGGAACAGTGGGTTCACTGCCTGTTCAAGGGCAGAAAGACAGATTTTGTACCTTGTCAGCTCGGGGATTTGAACTTGCAACCTTTCGGTTACTAGTCCAATGCTCTAACCACTAGGCTACCCTGCCACCTCTACACTCTAACCACTAGGCTACCCTGCCGCCTCTACACTCTAACCACTAGGCTACCCTGCCACCTCTACACTCTAACCACTAGGCTACCCTGCCGCCTCTACACTCTAACCACTAGGCTACCCTGCCACCTCTACACTCTAACCACTAGGCTACCCTGCCACCTCTACACTCTAACCACTAGGCTACCTGCCACCTCTACACTCTAACCACTAGGCTACCCTGCCGCCCCATAATAAAAGAACTAAGGTCAGAACGTGACAGTCCATTTAAGAGGTGTCTATGTTGGAGAGGATTTAACCATGTAGTTTACATTTTGGTCATTTAGTTAAGTTGAAATCCCAGTTTGATTTGTTCCTCCCATTCTGTTATTTGATTTGACAGGGAGGAGGAGTACAGCTCCCTGCCTACCTTGCACTCTGCAACCTTTCAAGAGCACCAACATTTTGTCAAATGTCAGGTATCTAAGGCTTCAATACAATGCATTAGCCTCCGCCAACTAACCCTGAGGAGGAGAGTTGTCAGGAATCAGGAAGGTGTACAGCCTGTAGCTAGCCTAGCAGTATCCACAGATACCATCCTGTAGCTAGCCTAGCAGTATTTATAGAGACCATCCTATAGCTAGCCTAGCAGTATCCACAGATACCATCCTGTCGCGAGCCTAGCAGTATCCACAGATACCATCCTGTCGCTAGCCTAGCAGTATCCACAGATACCATCCTGTAGCTAGCCTAGCAGTATCCACAGATACCATCCTGTAGCTAGCCTAGCAGTGTCCACAGATACCATCCTATAGCTAGCCTAGCAGTGTCCACAGATACCATCCTGTAGCTAGCCTAGCAGTATCCACAGATACCATCCTGTAGCTAGCCTAGCAGTATCCACAGATACCAACCATCCTGTAGCTAGCCTAGCAGTATCCACAGATACCATCCTGTCGCTAGCCTAGCAGTATCCACAGATACCATCCTGTAGCTAGCCTAGCAGTATCCACAGATACCATCCCGTAGCTAGCCTAGCCGTATCCACAGATACCATCCTGTAGCTAGTCTAGCAGTATCTACAGAGACCACCCTGTAGCTAGCCTAGCAGTATCCACAGAGACCACCCTGTAGCTAGCCTAGCGGCATCCACAGATACCATCCTGTAGCAAGCAGTATCCACAGAAACCATCCTGTAGCTAGCCTAGAAGTATCCACAGAAACCATCCTGTAGCTAGCCTAGCAGTATCCACAGAGACCATCCCGTAGCTAGCCTAGCAGCATCAATAGAGGTCCCAAATGACACCCTAATCTCTTTATAGTGCACTACTGTTGACCAGGGCAACATAGGGCTCTGGTCAAATGTAGTGCACAACATAGGGAATAGGAA
>NW_026282906.1:7500-9986 GCF_023373465.1 Oncorhynchus keta
TCATCCCTGATGTTCAGATCTATTTCCTGGGTTAACATGAGGAACCTCAGCTGTCATCCCTGATGTTCAGATCTATTTCCTGGGTTAACATGAGGAACCTCAGCTGTCATCCCTGATGTTCGGATCTATTTCCTGGGTTAACATGAGGAACCTCAGCTGTCATCCCTGATGTTCAGATCTATTTCCTGGGTTAACATGAGGAACCTCAGCTGTCATCCCTGATGTTCTGATCTATTTCCTGGGTTAACATGAGGAACCTCAGCTGTCATCCCTGATGTTCGGATCTATTTCCTGGGTTAACATGAGGAACCTCAGCTGTCATCCCTGATGTTCAGATCTATTTCCTGGGTTAACATGAGGAACCTCAGCTGTCATCCCTGATGTTCGGATCTATTTCCTGGGTTAACATGAGGAACCTCAGCTGTCATCCATGATGTTCTGATCTATTTCCTGGGTTAACATGAGCAACCTCAGCTGTCATCCCTGATGTTCTGATCTATTTCCTGGGTTAACATGAGCAACCTCAGCTGTCATCCCTGATGTTCTGATCTATTTCCCGGGTTAACATGAGCAACCTCAGCTGTCATCCCTGATGTTCTGATCTATTTCCTGGGTTAACATGAGGAACCCCAGCTGTCATCCCTGATGCCTAGCTTAGCTATTTGCTACCCAACACCACAGCATACCAATACCACAGCCTACCAGCCTAGCTGGTCTACTTTAGCTATTAGCTAACTAGCATTACATATAGAATCCGTGAATACCACAGTCTACCAATACCACAGCCTACAGCCTAGTTTATATATTAACTACCTAATACCACTTCATACCAATACCACAGCCTAGCCTAGCTAGTCTACTTTAGCTATTAGCTAACCAGCATTACATATCGAATCTGTGAATACCACAGTCTACCAATACCACAGCCTACAGCCGAGTTTATATATTAGCTACCTAATACCACTTCATACCAATACCACAGCCTAGCCTAGCTAGTCTACTTTAGCTATTAGCTAACCAGCATTACATATCGAATCTGTGAATACCACAGCCTACCAATACCTCAGCCTATAGCCTAGCTGTCATAAAGATAGATTGCTTGGCAGCCTACGTTATTAATCCCAGAGGGCATACAAATACTAAATCTTAGCTAGCCTAGTTTAGCTACCTAACACTGCACCATACCAATACTACCATAGAATTACACATAGAATCTGTGAATACCACATCATACCAATACCACATCCTACCAATACCACGGGTTACTAGCCTTGCAATCTACTCCCAATACCACAGTCTAGTAGCCTAGCCTAGCTATCTTCTCCCAATACCACAGCATAACAATACCACAAGCTCCTAGCCTTGCTATCTACTCCCAATACCACAGCCTACTAGCCTAGCTATCTTCTCCCAATACCACAGCCTACTAGCCTAGCTATCTAATCCCAACACCACAGCCTACTAGCCTAGCTATCTTCTCCCAATACCACAGCCTACTAGCCGAGCTATCTTCTCCCAATACCACAGCATAACAATACCACAAGCTCATAGCCTAGCTATCTAATCCCAATACCACAGCCTAATAGCCTAGCTATCTACTCCCAATACCACAGCCTACTAGCCTAGCTATCTAATCCCAATACCACAGCCTACTAGCCTAGCTATCTTCTCCCAATACCACAGCCTACTAGCCTAGCTATCTAATCCCAACACCACAGCCTACTAGCCTAGCTATTTTCTCCCAATACCACAGCATAACAATACCACAGCCTAATAGCCTAGCTATCTACTCCCAATACCACAGCCTAATAGCCTAGCTATCTACTCCCAATACCACAGCCTAATAGCCTAGCTATCTACTCCCAATACCACAGCCTACTAGCCTAGCTATCTTCTCCCAACACCACAGCATAACAATACCACAAGCTCATAGCCTAGCTATCTACTCCCAATACCACAGTCTAATAGCCTAGCTATCTACTCCCAATACCACAGCCTAATAGCCTAGCTATCTTCTCCCAACACCACAGCCTACTAGCCTAGCTATCTTCTCCCAATACCACAGCCTACTAGCTTAGCCTAGCTATCTACTCCCAATACCACAGCCTACAAGCCTAGCTATCTACTCCCAATACCACAGTCTAGTAGCCTAGCCTAGCTATCTTCTCCCAATACCACAGCATAACAATACCACAGCAAATAGCCTAGCTATCTACTCCCAATACCACAGCCTACTAGCTTAGCCTAGCTATCTACTCCCAATACCACAGCCTACAAGCCTAGCTATCTACTCCCAATACCACAGTCTAGTAGCCTAGCCTAGCTATCTTCTCCCAATACCACAGCATAACAATAACACAGCAAATAGCCTAGCTATCTACTCCCAATACCACAGCCTACTAGCCTAGCCTAGCTATCTAATCCCAAAACCACAGCCTACTAGGCTAGCTATCTACTCCCAATACCATAGCCTACTAGCCTAGCTA
>NW_026282907.1:0-2685 GCF_023373465.1 Oncorhynchus keta
CTCTCTTTCATATCGTCTGAGATCCCCAAGGATTGGAAGGCTGCCGCAGTCATCCCCCCTCTTCAAGGGAGACCCTGGACCCAAACTGCTATAGACCTATATCCATCCTGCCCTGCCTATCTAAGGTCTTGAGAAAGCCAAGTCAACAAACAGGTCACTGACCATCTCGAATCCCACCGTACCTTCTCGCTGTGCAATCTGGTTTCCGGGCCGGTCACAGGTGCACCTCAGCCACCGCTCAAGGTACTAAAAAAATGATATCATAACCGCCATCGATAAAAGACAGTACTGTGCAGCGTCTTCATCGAACTTCGCCAAGGCTTCGACTCTGTCAATCACCAAATTCTTTTCGGCAGGGCTCAACAGCCTCGGTTTTTCGGATGACTGCCTTGCCTGGTTGCAATTACTTACGAGCCAGAGTTCAGTGTGTCAAATCAGAGGGCATGCTGTCCGGTCCTCTGGCAGTCTCTATGGGGGTGCCACAGGGTTCAATTCTCGGGCCGACTCTTTTCTCTGTATATATCAATGATGTTGCTCTTGCTACCGGGCGGTTCCCTGATCCACCTCTCGCAGACGACACCATTCTATATACTTTCGGCCCGTCATTGGACACTGTGCTATCAACCTCCCAAACGAGCTTCAATGCCATACAGCACTCCTTCCGTGGCCTCCAACTGCTCTTAAACGCGAGTAAAACCAAATGCATGCTTTTCAACGATCGCTGCCTGCACCCGCATGCCCGACTAGCATCACCACCCTGGATGGTTCCAACCTTGAATATGTGGACATCTATAAGTACCTAGGTGTCTGGCTAGACTGCAAACTCTCCTTCCTGACTCATCAAACATCTCAATCAAAAATCAAATCCAGAGTCGGCTTTCTGTTCCCAGCAAAGCCTCCTTCACTCACGCTGCCAAGCTTACCCCTAGTAAAACTGACTATCCTACCGATCCTCGACTTCCCAGCGTGTCTGTCTACAAATAGCTTCCAACACTCTACTCAGCAAACTGGATGCAGTCTATCATGCCATCCGTTTTGTCACCTAAAGCACCTTATACCACCCACCACTCGACTTGTATGCTCTAGTCGGCTGGCCCTCACTACATATTCGTCGCCAGACCCACTGGCTCAGGTCATCTACAAGTCCCATACTAGGTAAAGCTCCGCCTTATCTCAGTTCACTGGTCTGATGGCAACACCCATCCGTGGCACGCGCTCCAGCAGTGTATCTCACTGATCATCCCCTAAAGCCAGCACCTCATTTGGCCGCCTTTCGTTCCAGTACTCTGCTGCCTGTGACTGGAACGAATTGCAAAAATACGCTGAAGTTGGAGACTTTTATCTCCCTCTCCAACTTCAAACATCAGCTATCCGAACAACCTAACAGTCGCTGCAGCTGTACATAGTCTATAGGTAATAGCTCACCCTTTTTCACCTACCTCATTCCCATACTGTTTTTATACTGTTTTATTTATTTACTTTTTTTCTGCTCTTTTTGCACACCAATATCTCTACCTGTACATGCCCATCTGATCATTTATCACTCCAGTGTTAATCTGCAAAATTGTATTATTCGCCTACCTCCTCATACCTACTTTTGCACATTGTATATAGACTGCCCATTTTTTTCTACTGTATTTATTGACTTGCTAATTGTTTACTCCATGTGTAACTCTGTGTTGTCTATTTCACACTGCTATGCTTTATCTTGGCCAGGTCGCAGTTGCAAATGAGGAACTTGTTTCTCAACTAGCCTGCCTGGTTGTCGGGGTGAAATAAAAATAAAATAAAAAAATAAAAAGGGTAATACAATGACAGTAGAAGTAGACCAGGGTAATATAATGACAGTAGATGGTAGACCAGGGTAATATAATGACAGTAGAAGGTAGACCAGGGTAATATAATGACAGCAGAAGGTAGACCAGGGTAATATAATGACAGCAGATGGTAGACCAGGGTAATATAATGACAGCAGATGGTAGACCAGGGTAATATAATGACAGTAGATGGTAGACCAGGGTAATATAATGACAGTAGATGGTAGACCAGGGTAATATAATGACAGTAGATGGTGGATCAGGGTAATATAATGACAGTAGATGGTAGACCAGGGTAATATAATGACAGTAGATGGTAGACCAGGGTAATATAATGAAGTAGACAGACTAGTAGACTAAAGGGTAATATAATGACAGTGAGAAAGTAGACCAGGGTAATGTAATGACAGTAGAGGGTAGACCAGTCAATATAATGACAGTAGAAAGTAGACTAGGGTAATATAATGACAGAAAGTAGACCAGGTAATATAATGACAGTAGAAAGTAGACCAGGGTAATATGTGACGGTAGATGGTAGACCAGGGTAATAGATTGACAGTAGAAAGTAGACCAGAGGTAATATATTGACAGTAGGGTAGACCAAGGGTAATATAAATGACAGTAAAGCCAGACCGGGGTAATATACAGCAGATGGTAGACCAGGGGTAATATAATGACAGTAGAGGAGTAGACCAGATGAATTTAATGACAGTAGAAAGTAGACCATGGTAATATAATGACAGTAGATTGTAGACCAGGTAATATAATGATGCAGATGGTAGACCAGGGTAATATAATGACAGTAGATGGTAGACCAGGGTAATATAATGACAGTAGAGAGAGGTAGACCAGGGTAATAGAATGACAG
>NW_026282908.1:0-2504 GCF_023373465.1 Oncorhynchus keta
TATATAAAAATCCCCATAACATGAACATTAAATGAAAAACCGGTATTCAAGGCATCATCAGTAGCCTATATTTTCCTATTTTAGCAAAAGTGGGCTAAATTTACTTCAAAAGAAAAGAAACAATAATAGCAATTTTCTATCATCCACTCAACTCGAAATATTTTTAAAATATAATTGGATTGAAATACAATAAAATAAAGTGCAAAAATCTATTAATCAAAAACAACACTTTGTTTTAAGGAGAAGTAACATGCAGTGAAAACAAATATTAAACTTTAACTTTTAAACTTGAACTGAGTAAAAACTCTAAATATGTGATTGCACAGTAATGTTCACTTGTTTGAGGTTGAGGGTGATACTTGGTGGTGTCCCATCTTTCCACAAGTTCATCAATGTTCGAGGTAAGGCTCTGAGCTGAGGAAATCCTCAGAATTGAGTGGAGGTGTTCAGCAGTAAGTCGACTTCTGTGTGATGTTTTGTTCAAGTTCATCAAAGAAAACAGTTGTTCACACAGGTATGTGCTGCAAACATAGACAACGTTTGAGCAGCCTGGATGCGCAGCTGGGGCATTGTGTCGGGGAGGAAACGGGCGAACTCCAGCAGCACCCACTGCCGCATATTTTGCCCTCAGTGCATCATTGCATTGGAGGTCAATCAACTCCATTTGGAGGTTTGGTGGTGAGCTTTCCACGTCAACAGCAAATGGGTTACCGAGCAGTTCCAACCTGCTTTTTGTGCTTCAAAGTCAGCAAATCGGCGTCGAAAGTCAGCGGCAAGCATACCTATTTTATCAGCCAACTGTGCGCTCGGGAACGCACTGGTAGAGAACTTCTCTTTCATGGTCTGGCAGCTGGGAAAGTGGCTCAAATTTTCTTTCCGCATCTGCGTCTCCCACAGAGTCAGTTTGGTTTTAAATGCCTTCACTGTACTGTACATATCAGAGATGACACGATCCCGACCCTGCAGCTGCGGTTCATTGCATTCAGATGACTCGTAATGTCACACAGAAAAGCCATTTCACACAGAAACATTTCGTCTCGGAGTTGTGTTGTGTCTTTCCCTTTGCTGTCCAAGAACAGACAAATCTCCTCCAGAGCTCGAAACATCTTTGAAGCACCTTTCCCTGGCTTAGCCATCGCACCTCTGTGTGATAAGGCAAATCACCATGCTCCGTTTCTAACTCCGTCAGAAATGCCTTGAACTGGCGGTGATTCAAACCTTTGGCTCTGATAAAGTTAACTGTGCGCGTGATGATGCTCATTACATGCTCCATTTTCAGGCTTTACCGCACTGCTTCCTGGTGTATGATACAATGATAAGCTGTCAGCTCACCTGTCGCGTTTTCCTCTTGCATCTTTTCCCGTATCTTCGCCACCAGTCCGCTCCTGTGTCCACACATCGCAGGTGCTCCGTCGGTTGTCAAACCCACGAAGTTTTCCCAAGGCAGCTCCATCTCATTTACACATCTTGACACCTCTTCATACAAATCATGCCCCGTAGTTGTGCCATGCATAGGACGTAAAGCCAAAAACTCCTCTGTCACGCTTAGGCTGGAGTCCACTCCGCGGATGAAAATTGACAACTGGGCAATGTCAGAAATGTCGGTGCTCTCATCCACAGCCAAGGAATATGCAATGAAATCTTTTCCCTTTTCACAAGCTGCTCTTTTAGATTGATGGACAACTGGTCTACTCTCTACGGCAATGGTGTTTCTGCTCAGACTCACATTTAAAAGAGTTGCCTTTTTTTCTGGGCAAACTTACGTCACAAACTTTAATCATGCAGTTTTTGATGAAATCCCCCTCCGTAAATGGCGGGCTGAGTTTAGCGATCTCTTCTGCCAAAATAAAACTGGCCTTGACAGCAGCCTGGCCTTGTGATTTTGGCTTTTGAACAGAGCCTGTCGAGATTTGAGGCCTCGTTTTAATTCCTCTGCCTTTTGTAGCACTTTGTTCCATGTCCATATTCTTGTTTTTGTCCGCGTGTTTCGTTTCATAATGTCGTCTCAGATTATACTCTTTCAGTACCGCCACACTTTCTCCACACAGAAGACACACAGGTTTTCCAGCTACCTCCGTGAACAAATACTCCGACTCCCACCTTGTTTGAAACCCCGGTTCTCAGTGTCCACCTTCCGTTTGCCATTTTTGATGGGTATCTGAAAGATTAATTTTACTGTGATGCTGACAACTGCTGTACCAATAAATATTGAAATGAAGCAGCCTACTGCTCGGTGCGTCACCGTTGCATTGTAGGAAATGTAGTATTGGTGCGTGTAAAAGATCTGCGGGCTGCCGGCTTGCTGCGGTCTGCGGGCGGTTCTAATAATAAATCAAGATCATCCCAGGGGCGTAAAAACCTTCTCTTGGGCCGGATGTGGCCATGAGCCTTGACTCTGACATATGTGGTGTAGATGAAGCTGGGTCTCATCATGTTATAGGTTGTGTCGATGGGGCTGGGACTAGTCACACTATGGCTGGCTGGTGTAGACGAGGTTGGTTCTA